>NW_006400033.1:858603-859680 GCF_000299155.1 Elephantulus edwardii
GGGTTCTCAATTCTATTCCATTGATCTATGTGTCTGTCATTGTACCAGTACCATGCTGTCTTGACCACCACGACAGTGTAGTAGGATTTTAAGTCAGGGAGTGAGATGCCTCCTACCGTTTTTCTATTTTTAAGGAGTGATTTGCTTATTCGTAGCTTCTTTCCATTCTAAATGAAGCTGGAGATTGTCTTTTCCATCTCGTTGAAGAATGGAATTGGTATTTGGATTGGGATTGCATTGAACGTGTAGATTGCCTTTGGCAGTATTGCCATTTTCACAACATTGAGCCTTCCTATCCATGAGCAGGGAATATTCTTCCACTTCTCTAGGCTTTTTTTTGTTCTTGTAATAATGTTTTAGAATGAATGTTTAACAAGACCTTTAGGTGATTGGCATGCTTATTAAAGTTTGAGAAACACTAAAAAAAAAACCAAACCAATATCATCCATGAAGAATGCAAAAGGTCATTACAAAGACAGAAGAGGAAGAAAAGACCAAGAAGGATATCAGACAAGACTCTGAATATTGCACTAGAGCGCTGAGAAGCCAAGATAAAGGGAAGAAACCAAGACATTAAGGAGCTGAACAGAAGATTTCAAAAGGAAGCACAGGAAGACAAAGTAAAATATAATAAAATGTGCAAAGAGCTAGAGTCAGAAAATCAAAAGGGCCAAATTTGCTTGTCATTTCTTAAGCTGAAGGAACTGAAGAAATAAATTCAAGCTTTGAGTTGCAATACTTAAGGATGCTTTGGGCAGAATATGAAATGATCCAGGAAGCATTAAAAAAGATGGAAGGTCTACACCCAGAAGAGGATAAAATAGATGAATGGAACCTTTTAAAAAATCAAATCCCTATGCACATCCAAAAACTTCTCCAATAGGGTAAAAAGGGAAGCCACAGACTGGGGAAAAATATTTGGTAATGACATGTCAGATAAAGAACTTATATCTAGAATTTATAAAATACTAGAGCACCACAAGAAGATAAAGGGAAACAATCCAATTGAAAAATGGACACACACTACTAGAACCTCTACTCGGAATATTATTACTTGTTAATTTTTTTTTCTATAAT
>NW_006400033.1:861055-870853 GCF_000299155.1 Elephantulus edwardii
GAAACCCACAGCGTCCCTTTTCAGCAGGAAGTAGCTAAGAGAATACGCCATCCCCTTTCCCTTATGACTCAGGGTGAAGTCTCTCTCAGGGAGGATAGGGAATGGTACCAACATCACAGGTACTTTCAGTGAAACACTGCAGTCCAGCTACACTACATGGGACCCTTTAAACTCAAGCAGAAGGGACCAGGCTGGTAAAAATGGACTGCTACCTGCAGAAAGCCGAAACAGGATCCACATCTTACACTATACACAAAAATCACCTCAAGATGAGTCAGAGACCTAGGAGTAAAGCCCAAAACCATAAAGTTCATCAGAGACAAAATTGGATCAAGCTTAGATGGCCTAGTCTATGATATAAAGAGACTGCTAAATACAGCCAGAACTGCTCAATTTAGAAAGGATAAAACTGATGGATGGGACCTAAAGATTAAATCCCTGTTGTTGTTATGTGCAATTGAGTCGCTTGCGACTCATAGCCACTCTATGTACAAGAGCCTAAACACCGTTCGATCCTGTGCCAACCTCGCCTTCTCAAACACACTCATTCCCACCACTTCACTCACAGAATCTATCCATCTCATCAAAGGTCTTCCTCTCCTGCACCGTCCCTCCACTCTCCCAAACATGATGTCCCTCTCCAAGGACCAGTCTCTCCTTGCAACTTGCACAAAGTATGTCAGACGAAGCTTCAGAATCCTTGACTCCAGGGAACATTCTGGCTTCACCCTCTCCAGGACAAACCTGTTTGTTCTCCTAGCAGTCCATGGTATATTCAACACTCTTCTCCAGCACCACAGCTCAAAGGCATCAATTCTCTTCCTATCATCCCTAGTCACTGTCCAACTCTCTGATGCATAGCACATAATTGTGAAGACTATAGCCCGGATCAGGTGCACCTTAGTCAACAGCCTGACATCGTTGCTCTTCAGTACTCATGATAGGTCCCTCACAGCTAACTTTCTCAGTGGGCAAAAGTAGGAAGGGGTGGTGGTGGAGTAAGGAAAGGGTCGATAAAAACAAACCAAACAAACAAAACCAACATGTAGTGGGGGGTGAGCAGCAACATGGAATCTATTGGTCATTTTTATAACTGGGCAAATGTCTTTCATCTGCTGTTTTCTGTGGAGTGCTTGTCTGTCAGATACTATTATATATATTTCAAAATGGAGACAGACTAGGAAGAAAGATTGGCTATCTACTTCCTAAATGACAGGACTTCGAAAACCCTATGTACAATAGAGTACACTTAGAGTATCGCTAGGACTAGCAGACATGGCAATTGAGACTGAAATCTTAGAAATGGAAATACAGAGAAGGAACAACTGTAAACAGACACTGGTGATTGGGACGTGGAATGTTAGAAGCATGAATATGGGAAAATTGGACATTGTTAAGAAAGAAATGGAACGCATAAATATTGACATACTAGGTATTGGAGAAATGAGATGGCTTGACATGGAACATTTTTAATCAAATCATCATATGATTTAAATTAAATCCCTGTGCACTACAAAATCTTTTTCCAACAGAGTGAAAAGAAAACCTACTAATTGGGGAAAAAAAAATAATTTGGCAGTACCATTTCAAACAAGGGTGTCACATCAAAAGTTTACAGAATCTTACAGGTCCTCCACACTAACACAATTATAAAATGGACAAACGACATGGAAAGATTTTTCACAGAGGAAGATATTTGGCTAGCCAACAGACACAAAGAAATGCTCCAAATCCCTGGAAATAAGAGGGATGCAAATCAAAACTGCAATGAGATACCATCTCAGTCCAATAGCAGTGGCAAAGGTTAACAGGACAGCAAGTAGTAAATATTGGAAAGGATGTGGCGAGATAGGAACTCCTATACACTGTTGGTGGGATTGTAAAATGGACAACCACTCTGGAAGGCTCAAACTGCCTCAAACATTTCCTCAGAGAGCTGAACGCAGAAATTCCTCATGACCCAGCTATTCCACTGCTAAGAAAATGATAACTGAGGCACAAATGGAGACTTGTACACCAGTTCATAGCAGTGTTATTCACCGTTGCAAGAATGTGGAAACAGCCCAAATGCCCAACCACAATCGTATGAATTGAAAAATTATGGTACATTCCATACATGATGGAATACTATGCAGCATGCAGGAGTAATTTTGTAAATTACTACCTAACTTGGGAGGGACTGGAGAACATTAATCTAAGTGATGTTTTATAAAGAGGTGGACAAGTTAAAAGGATATTAACAAGAGATGATATAGCACTCCCAGGTTAGTCAAGAGAAGAAACACTACGTTTGAATGAATAAGGGCTGTAAGTGGCTACAAGAACCCAGAAGGGGAGCTAGAGCTGAGAGAGGGGCTGCCAAAAAGTTGGTGTGGCCTTTAGCAGAGGACTCTAATCCCCACGTCCCCCAGCAAGGAGCTAGAAAAGAGATTTTGAGGGTCCTTTCCTTCCATCTGCCTATTTCTGCTAGTGTCCACCATGGCTGACCTCATCCAGAATCTAGAGGGAGTGCAGTTGATGGAGTTCATTCAGGTGTGATCCTGGGAGAGGTGGAAGAGAATGGAGAACAAATCTGAGGGATAAACTGGAACCTTCAGCATGCTGATATTAACAAGTAAAACCAAAGGCCAGAAGCCTGGTTTTCCTTTATTGAGCACCAACTATGTGATTGGAGCTCTCGTGATGTAGTCAGTCATGTGTTGTACTGCTGTCGATCCAAAAGATCAGAGGTTTGAGTCCACCAGCTGCTCTGCAGCTTTAGAAACCAGACAGAGGGTTGCTATGAGCCAGAATCAGCTCCACAGCATCGGATTTGGTTCTCTGGGTAACTACGTGAAGGAGTCCTCGTAATATAGTCTGTAAACCAAAAGTTTGGGAGAATGATGAGAAGATATCGTAGCACTAACCTGGAAATTCTATGGAGAGTTGTTATAAGTAAAAATTGACTTGGCAGCAGTGGGCTGGTAACTGTGTGTCAAGCATTAGAGATGATGCAGAAGCTGGGCTCTGAGGGGACTGAGAGGGAGAAAGCACTATCAGAGAGGAGAGTGGCTTCAGTAACACCCCAGTATAAGGGAAACCAGTGGTCCTTTCCAGTGTCTCAGTCCAATTCTCAGAGACCCCCTGGTGGCCTATTTTCACCAGAAGCCTGTGATTCTGTACAGGAAATGCCCCTTGTCTATTAAGCAGCTTGAGAAGCTTCTGCATTTTTTTTCCCTTCAGAAGAGACTTAAACATACTTTGTTCTATTTAATCTGTGTCAAAAGGCATACATGTTGATGTTGAGTTCATTGTGATTGACAATGAACTTAGGATATAGGGTAGGAGTGCCCCATAGGGTTTCCAATGTTCCCTTAGGTCTTAGTGGAAGCAGACTGACACACCTTTCTCCATCGGAACAGCTGGTGGTTCCAAAAGGTTTATTTATCTGTTTGGTCAAGCGCTTAACCACTGCACTGCCAGTCCACCGGTGGTTGGTATTATGTACTTCCTCTCTTTCTCTGACCCTCAATCTTTCCCAGCATGATGTCTTTTCCAAAGGCTGACCCCTCCTAACACGTCCAAAATGTATGAAGACAAAGTGTCACCATTCTTGCTTCTAAGGAGAATCCTGGTTACACTCCTTCCAGGAAAGATATATTTGTTCTTTTGACAGTCCATGGCATATTTGATTCTCTTCCCAACACCATGATCCAAAGGTGAAAAATGGGTGCCAGGTTTGTATCCTTTCTCCATAAAGATGACAGGAAAACACTTCTGAGTTCCTTTTTAAAAACAAAACAAAACAACAACTGATTTGTTTACAAAGTTCCTATACAATATTCTTCATTCACATTGTGCTTCATGCAATCATTCTCATACATTATGTTTTATAAAATTAATCACCACTGGACCTTGCCCATCATTACCTTGTCTTTTCACCCGGATCCTTCCCATTTCCTTCCTCCCCTCCCTCCACCCATCACCCACCAAACTGTACAACCCTGTGGTTTCACCCCTATCTATTCTCACCCCTCCCCACCTTGAGTTTCCATACATGTTTTACTAGTTATCCTTCTACTTTTATAAGAATGGTTTTAAGCAGTATTCGTCCTTATGAGACTGAATTAGTTCACTCAGCATAATGCTCTCTATCTTTCCCATGCTATGTAGGATTTTCCAAAATTATTGCTCCTAAGTGCATGTACCACAATTTCTCCATCATTCAGTTGTGGTTGACATTTGGGTTGTTTCCATGTTCTTGTGATGGTGAATAATACTGCTATGAACATTGCTATATAAATCTCTGTGTCTCGTTCTAATTTCCTTGGGGTATATTCTTAGTAGTGGAATAGCTCACCAACTCCTTTTAATCCATGTAACAATCCTGACAATTGGGCATCCTTACCTCACTTTTAAAGAAGAATATCTTTAGGGTCAGGTCAGATGAGGTAAACGTCACTTCATGGGAGCTCTGACTCGGGCCTGCCTGACTCCAATGTGGGTGTTTTCTAGGATTACATGAGTTGGCAAAGCTGGACAAAACCAACTGCCAAATCTGGCAGAGCTCCATCCACCCCCAGCCATGTGGTGGGGTGGGATGTGTACTGGCCTCTGGTCACCTTCCTGCTGCGTTGGAGTTTCAGGGAGGAGCAGGCAGGCAGAGCCATCCAGCACCTAAATGTTTGCCAGGGGCCAAGAGCAGGGACAAACCTTGGGCTTGGACAGCGGTAGGAAGGCTCTTTGAGTCCTCCTAGGAAAACACTGTATCTGAAAACACTGTCCTCCTTCCATTAAATACCAAGGATGGACTGGAATGTTTCCTCATGTCCAGCACTCCTATTCCAAACGTGGGAGGCTGAGCTGATAAGCGAGGTGGGCACTCCACCTCCCACTGCTCATGTCCACCTTCCAGGACCCCTGGAGCTGTCCTTGTGGGGCCTCCATGCCAGGCATGTAACCTACCAGTGACTCCAGCTAGGAGCAGGAAGGTGAGGTGAGGTAACGTCTCTCCCAGGCCACAGTGGTGAGGAGCTGAGAGGCATTTCAGAAATGCTGTGTTTAGTTAAAGCAGCCCCAGTCACAGGCAGACTGCAGTTCCACTCGGAATAGCCAGCTTGTTTTTCTTGGACATTCCAGGAACTAGCCCGCCACTCTTGTGAAAGGCCAACAGGCATGTTAGGGAGCCCAATGGGGGTGGGGGACAACCAAGAGCTTGCTGCAGCACCACCAGCTGTAGTTGTGGTCTCTGAGGTTGGGGACTTGGGCTCCAGGCTCCGTGGGGGGTTGTGGCACCTTTGTTCCTCTGGGTGCCCAGGGATTTGGAGGTGGAAGGCTCTGTACAGACAATAACAATGTGATGCATTGTTTATCACATGCTCTTTGTATGTCCTCTCTTAACAATTTGCAACTACCCAATAAGGTGAGTGGGGATTTTTTTTATTGCTCGTAGAGACAACAAAGCCAAGACTACAAACTTCTCCAAGGCTCCCAGTCAGACCCCAAAGCCAAGAAACCAGGCTGCACTGCTCACCGAGCCCTTGTAGGAATATGAGGTGCTCCAGGCAACCTGGATGGCCACAGTGCTGCCCAAGCAGGGGTGGCCTGGCTACTCTTGGTGGGCAGAGTGCTGGAGTCACCTGTCTCTCCTTCGGGTGATGCAGTCCTGGTGGTCTGGGGGCTTCCAATCCAGGTGGGGTTTGCTGTTTTCAAAGAACAGTTGAGCTCCTGGCTTGTGGTCATTGAGTCCCCATCTGAGCAGGGAGAAGTGTGCACGTGGTGAAACTGAGTGGGAGGTGGGACTAGGGATGTCTGAGGGCCCTGGACTGTGATCTTGGGCAGGCCCCTCCTCATCTCCCACACAGCTCTTTCTCTCTGACGTGGTAAACGTGCGTGAAGAAGGGAGTGAGACTTTGATTTTGCTGACTTCTTCCATTGCTCACCAAGCTTCTTTGATTTTATTATATGTGAGGATTTGTGCATCCTAGCTTTAGACCAAGGAGTGGGTTGGTAAGGCTGAAGACTTCTCTGGAAGTTTCCAGAACTTGGAATCACTGAGGAAGAGGAGAAATGGGTATGGCCTGCAGTCAGACTGGGGAGGTGGTGACCCAGATGAATTTATTCTGGAAGTTTGGGATGGGAAGGTACAGCAGATGACATGCTCAGGGCATGAGGCCGCCCCAGCAGAAGAGGAGTGTCCCTCTGATCAGCTTCACAGGGTTAGGAGTGAGTACTCTCCAGAGCTGCAATGTTGGGCTTGCCCCTCTGCTGGGGTGCTGAGGAAAAGAACTCTATTGTTCTACCAGAGGGAGCCAGAAGAGGACCCAGAGGGTAGAATAGGGGTACAGCCTGTGACAGGAGACCCATTCTTGAGGGCTGGACTTCTTGAGGTCTTGCTGGTGGGGCCAGGAGCTGGGAGTAGCCTGGGCAGTGTGACTGAGTAAGGTGACTATCTGAAGGAGTGGACTCAGGACAATGGACTCACTGAGAGGCCTGGAGTGCTGCTTTTCCTGCCCATCTCCCAGGGGAGGTTTCCATGGCATCCAGTAAGTGGAAAGGACTTGGCCCCAGAGTCAATGGAGGCATTGTGTGGGTGTCCTTAAGTCCCTCCATTGTGCTGTGGGGCGGTATGCAGGGCCTCCCAACCCCCACTCCATTAGCTCCAGGAAAGGGTGGGGGTGCCAGGGCACTACATGCCTGAATGACAGCGTGAAGGGGATTCAGGCCTTCATACTCTGTGAGCTGGTCACCTAGGGGACTGAGGAGCGGAGGGAGCGGTGGCTGAACGAGGAAGCAGGTGACACATGTCCTTCTTGTGCTTCCCCCCAAAATAACCAACAAGTGAACTCTCTTCTCTAATGACTCATCTGCAGGAATTTACAAGAATCCAGAAAGGGGAAGAATAAAAAAGACATTTTATCAATTATCAAGGCATGAAGACATGCTACTGTGTTGTGGAGTTTTTTATTTTTTAAACTTTATTTTTCTGTTATGATTTGGGTGAAAATTCATAAAGGATTTTGATTTTTCATTCACTAATACTCATTTTTTCCTCATTTCATTTTATAGCATTAATTATACTGCCCACAATATATAATAATAACACTGTCTTTTAACTTCTTTCCTATAGTTCTGAGTTACTTTTATTCCTCTCTCCTACTCCTTCAGGAGTCCACCTTTAAACTGAGATGGGTTTGCTCCTATTAATGAGTTTCCATGGTCCCCTAATGCTGGTCATTTCTGTTCTTGGAGGACAATAGATGCAGCTCTTTGGCCTGTTTTCTGCCCATGGAATTCCAGGAGGAAGTCAACTTTTCCCCCTCATTTCTTCCTTCTAACATTCAAAGTCTGGGGACAGGGAGGGGAGGGAGGAATTTGTGTAACAATGAATGAATGAAAATCCAACTTTTCCGTAAACTTTTGTTAAACTCTCTCTCTCTCTCTCTCTCTCTCACACACACACACACACACACACACACACGTCTAAGCTGATGCGTTTCTGCTGTGGTATTTGATTAGAACACTTAGCCACAGATTAATTTCTGTTACTACTGTGTAGTCTATCTCTGCTGAAAATTCTAGGATGCTTTTCCTTAATCTGTACAACAGAATTTCCAAATAAGTTTTGTTTTCTTTTAGTCTTTTTAACTTAAATTATTTTTTTAACTTGGTTTTAAAAAAAATTAATTGTGACTTTAACGGAAGTTTACAGAGAAGTTAGATTATCATTCTTTCATTGTTGCATATTCTACCTCCTTTCTTCCTCCCTTGACCCTCCCTTTAACTTGGTTTTCATACAATAATTCATTTACATTGTGTTTCATTCAGGTACATTGTATTCCATATAATAATCCCTCATTTACATTGTGTTTCATTCAATCATTCATATATACTGTTGTTGTTATGTGCCCTGGAGTCACACCCTCCTCACCAGACCTATGCACAATAACTCTGAACCCTGACCTATCCTGAGCCAATCTCATCATCTCTGATACATCTGTGCCCATAACTTCAGTTACTGTGTCAATTCCTTTCATCCAGGGTCTTCCTCTCCTGCATTGTCCCTCCACCTTTCCAAGCATCATATCCTTCTCCAAGAACTGGTCTCTCCTGTCAACATGCCTAAAATATGTCAGATGAAGCTTCAAAATCCTTGAATTCAAGGGAAAACTTGGTTTTACCTTCTCCAGGACAGACCTGTTTGTTCTCTTGTCATTCCAAGGTATATTAAATATTCTTCTCCAGCACCACAACTCACAGGCAGCAATTTTTCTTCCATTGTCCATAGTCATTGTCCAGCTCTGTGATGTGTAACAAGTAATTGTGAAGACCGTGGGCTGAATCAGGAGTACTTTAGTCTGTAGACTGACACTGTTGCTCTTCAGCACTCTGCAGATGTCTCTGACAGCAGATTTACCTAATGCAATTCATCTTTTGATTTTCTGATTGCTGGTGCCAAGAGTGTTGATTGTGAAACCAAGAAATTGTTAACAATCTCAATCTCTTCTCCATCTATCACGATGCTATCAGTTGGCCCTGTGTTGAGAATCTTTGTATCCCTTTTAATTAATGACCATTGATCTGTTCCTATTATTCCTATACCTCTTTTCAAGTCCCCATTGGATCTCTCCTGTTTACTTTCCTCCCCACCTTCCCACCAAACTCAATTATCCTAGTGATTTCCAACCTTCTGCTTTTCCTGCTCCCTTCCCCTTTTGGACATTTATACACGTCTTACTAGTTATCCTTCTATTTTACAATAATGGTCTTATGCAGTATACATTCTTATGAGACTGAGTTAGTTCACTTAACATAATGCTCTCTAGCCTCTCCCATGTTATACAGTATTTTACAAAATCATTGCTCCTGAGTGCTGCATAGTATTCCATTGTGCGAATGTATCATAATTTCTCAACATGCTATTCCTTAAACACAAAACAAAACACAAAAGAACCAAACCCCCAAACAAGTCATTCGCTAACTCTAACTTAAAACAAAAAAAGTTCACTAGCCCTGCCCACTGCCTGCAGTTGGAATTTCCTCTATCAACCCCACTTCTGCTCCTCATGCTACAAGGGATGGACAGTGCCCTGCACCTTGCAGAACCTCGTTCCTACACTTGACTATATTCTGGGAGCCATCTACCTGTCTCACAATCAAATTAATGGACATCGTTTAGATCAGAACCTCCAATACCATCACTCAGAATCCAGGCAAAAAATCATTTTCCCTGTAGACATCATCTTGTGTTGCCAGCTATGTGCCTTAACTGGAAGGCCCCAGCAGCCAGCTTTCACAGGAAACTGTGGCCAGGCAAATGCCAAGAGGAACTTAGAAAAACAATTCAAGAGAATGCAGAGAAAACAAACAGGGTATTAGAAACCCTAAGGAAATAAGAGTTTGCAATCCAGAATATTAAGATCAGTTTGCAATCCAGAATATTAAGATCATCTCTTCAGAAGCTTTTAACGTGCTGGAGGGACAAATGAGCAGAATTGAGGAGAAAGAATTCAGAATCAGCAAAATAGAAGACAGAGCTCTCAACACTGTTTTGCTAGAGCAAAAAGCAGAACTAAGAGGAAAAAAAGTGAAGAAAGATAGGAATAATGTGGGACACCATCAATTGGAATTGGAATTCCAGAACAAGAAGACGCAAGAAAAGACACTGAGAAAGTTGTGGAAGAGTTGTTGTTGTTGTTGTTATGTGCCATCGAGTCGTTTCCGACTCATAGCGACCCTATGCACAACAGCTCTAAACCCTGCTCTATCCTGTGCCAACTGCACCGCCTCTGACACACCCATCCCGATTACCCCAGTCAC
>NW_006400033.1:888829-912901 GCF_000299155.1 Elephantulus edwardii
TGTCAGAGACAGTGCAATTGGCACAGGACAGAGCAGAGTTTAGAGCTGTTGTACATAGGGTCGCTATGAGTCGCAAGTGACTTGACGGCACATAACAACAACAATGTAGAATTCTATGTGCCTATAAGATTGCCTATATTTCTCCTGCAAAACAGCTGGTGGATTCAAACTCTGTACCTTTGGGTTGGCAGCACAGCTCCTTGCCACTAGACTCCCACTCATCTGCTAACCAATAGATCAACAGCTTGTGCCTCCCCACCCCCCAACCTCCAGTGGCTCCATGGGAGAGAGATTTGCAGACCTGCTGCTATAAAAGTTGCAGCCTAGAGAATGCTAGAGGACAGTTCTACTGTACTGTTACGATAGGTTGAAATGAACTCCATGACACCTGCCAACAACAACACAGTCCTGAAAAAAATCAGTAAATTAAAAATGACAGCCTCAAAGCTTGAAAACGAAGTTATTCATCCAAGGAACACAGATAATGAGTCTAGGTAGGCTGGATACTGCAGGACAGGAATGTGCATTGCTGCTGTCTGTTTCAGGCAAGATGGTGCAACTTGGTCTCACATAGTTTAGGCATGTAGTCAGGAAGGGTTAGTGCCTGGAAAAGGACATCGTGTACAGAAAGGTAAAGTGTCAGAGAAAGAGAGGATGATTCTCAACAAGACAGATTGACACAGTGAATGTAGCAATGGGCTCAGGTATGTCAGGAATGGTGAGGATGGTGCAGGATAAGGAGAGGTGCAGATCTGCTGGGGTTGCTGTGAGTCGTGGTAGACTTGATGGTACCTGACAACAACCTAAGATATAGACGGTAAATACTCCCATCAATGTGCATTAATGCTTACTCAAGAAACCAACCTTCACTGACCTATCAAGTCATGAGATGTTTCAGCTTGCCCTTGTTAGAACCTTCTGTCCGTGTTATTTGGAAAAGAGAAATTTATTTAAAAAATAGAACTGGAGATCATATTTTGGTATGGATTGACAACTTAAAAAAATAGTACTAATTGTGTTTTTGGTATAAATTCACACAGCATATTAGGATCCTGTTGTCAGTCTCTGTTCAAATTGTTCAGTGATGTTGGTGGCTCTGTGCAGTGTCAACGTTTCTCTTTAATCGCACGTTCTGCTTGTTCTTCTTGGCCTGACAATTTTTTATGTTAACAACTTTGGTCATTTATTCCTCTAAGGCTTCCTAAAGGAATCCACTGACATTTTCTAGTCCTAGAGCTAGCAAATAACCCCCCTGAGAAACCACCCGAGTCATCTCAGATCCCCTCCAGGACATAATGGCTGGGTTAATGGAACCTCAGGGTATTTCACCACAAAGTGGGTTTTCTCTGCCACAGCCCCGTCTCTGAACTTTATGTTCAGGTGGAGGCCTGGAAAAAACGCACAGGCAGGTTATCCCAAAACAAGACTTTGTATATGTTAAAGAAAAAGGAAATTCTTCTTTAGCAGATTCTTTTTTAAAACTTGTTTAAACTACTCCTGACTAAATTGGTTGATCAGGAAAAGTGAGAGTGATCAGGGACAAATGTCATTTTAGAAGCTCATGCACCTGCAGGCCCACATTTTTATGAGTTCCTTTATTTATTTATTCATTCACTGTCTTGCCACTGATTGATGACGCTAACGGAAGAGATGGAGATGCAGGTGGAGCAAATAGGGAGTTACAAGAAAACAAGTGATATGTGGAGTCTACTTGTCTACTGTTGCTATAGCAGAAGTAGCACAGCCAATTGGCTTTAATCTACAAATTTATCTTCTCACAGTTTGTTGCCAGTTATTATGTACTTCAGTTCAACTACAACGCATAGAGACTCTATTCAGTCACTGCATCAATTCATCTTGTTGAGGATCTTCCTCTCTTTCTCTGGCACTCTGTGTTTGAGTGTCTAGGTTTACCATTCAGATGTCTTTCCTAGCCAATTATTAACTGTGCTGAAGTAATTATTGCATGAAGGAGAGATGATTAAGGTGGGATATAGGCCTCACCCTACTAGAGGCTTGTATAAGCTCATATAAGCTCATGAGGCCTCAGCAATAGGTGCTTTCTCGTGAGGAACTCTTGCTCACCTGGGACACAGCACCCAGCTATATCCCACCTGGCCCAGCTGTATCCCACCTTGCCCATTGTACCACCAACCACCTACATCATCCACAGTTGCCATCCAGCTGCACCACAGCTGATAGTCCTCAGGATCCTGGCCCATCACTCAACAGTTTTGCAAAACCAATGTGCCTATCTATGGTCACAATGAGTCATTCACCTGATAGGTCTGAGTCTCTGGGAGACCGTCCAGCCAATCACTGAAACCAAGGGACTTGGAGGAGCTAAGGAACTGAACAAAGGAGGGGCTATTGATGTCATAAATTATGAAGCTATACAGCAGGTCTTTTGTGTAACTTTTGTGACCATATTGACTTGACACTTCTTATAATTGATCTGCTATGAATCTTAGTAGAATGAATTATAAAAACACCATCTTTCTCCTGAGGAGCAGCTGATGGATTTGAACCATGCAACTCCTTAACCAGTAGGCCACCAGAGTCCTCTTCATATGAATGAAGTTGTGTGTTATTTATCTTTTCAAGATTGACATACTCCACTCAGTATAATGGTTTTCAAGGTTCATTCAAGTTGCAGGCTTTCGTTTCTCTTTACAGCTAATACTCCACTTTAAGGGTATCAATCACATTTTTTTTAGCCATTAATCTACTTAAGGACGCTTAGGCTATTTGCACATTCACAGACATTTTTGTGAAGAGTAAATTATTCTCTATAGACAAACACACATGCCCTGTAAATGGTCGCAGCTATGGTGGGCAATTAATTGTTCAAGTGGTTTCTGTCACCCGGCCCAACTCTGCATCTACATGACTCTGTGAGGTGTCTGAGCTGACCACTATGGACAAACTCACTGCATCTACATAAATCTGTGAGGTGTCTGAGCTGACCACTGTGGACAAACTCGTTGACTGCCATCGAATTAGGAACTGACCCATAGCTGGCCCTCCAGTGGGATGTTAGAGGCTATAAATCACAGAAGAGCAGATTGACCATCTTTCTCCCTTGGAGCTGTTGGTGGACTTGAACCACTAGAGAGGCAAAGTCTTTTTGGATTAGTAGTGATACTCTGGCCCTAGAACCCCCACTCATTAACAAGCACATGGCAGTGGAGTATCTGTCTCGGCTCAAGGACTATGTGTCCAGAGATGCAGCTGAAAGCGACACGAAGGAGAGTGTGAGAAGCTCACAGTCAGGAGACAGCCTGTCTCTGGCTGATGAGTGCTAGGAGAGGGCTTAGCACACTGCAGGCTCAAACATATGATCCAACTGGGTCAGCTGGGACTGAGCAACTAATCTGCTAGGCTTGTGAAGAGCACCATGGTTCCAGGTGTTGGGAAGAATATGGCAAGAATACATTACAGGAAGCCACCTGGAATGGCCAAGGAAGCTCAGGGCTGGAGGTAAGGGCTGAGGTGGGGCCCAAGATTTGACTAATTGTGTTAAAATTCCCTGTCCTCCTCATTCTCTGTCTAGTGTCCTGGCTCCGCCCCTGGTGGAATGGACATAGGCTCCCTGGGCAGAGGCCACTGTATGATATGAGTCAGTGCAACAACATACAACAACTCGAATATCCTTGTTATTTGTTGCTGGGTGTTGTTGAGGTGAAGATAACTCACAGCAACCCTATCCATGAACAATGGGATCTGGGTTTATCTTACCCTGTGCCGTCCTCATCACCTCTGGCATGCTTGAGCCTATTGCTGCAGTCATTGTATCAGTCCATCTTATTGGTGGTCGTCCTCTCTTTCACTGACCTTTCTTTCCAAGGAGCACTCTGGCTGTATTCCTTCCATCTTCTTTTGATGTTTCCTGGATCATTTAAGATTTTGTCCATTGCATCTCTCACTATTGCAACTTGAGGTGTGAATATTTGTTTTTCAGTTCCTTTAGCTTGAGAAGTGCAGGGTGAGTTCTTCTCCTTTTGTTCTCCAACTCCAGCTTTTCGCACTTTCTGTTATAATATTTTGCTTTGTCTTCTCATGCTGTCCTTTGAAATCTTCTGTTCATCTCTTTTACTTTGACATCTCTTCCCTTTGTTTTGGCTTTTCACTGCTACCGTATAATTTTCAGAGTCTCTTCTGACATCCACTTTGGGGTTGTTTGTTTTTCTCCTTTGTCTTTGTCTAACTCTCTGATGCATAGAAAATAATTTGAAGATGATGGGCTGGATCAGGCACCTTAGTCTCTAGAGTGACATTGTTGTTTCTCAGTACTCTGGAGAGATCCCTAACTGCAATGACTGATGATGACAGAAGATGAATTGATGCCTTTTGAGTTATGGTGCTGGAGAAGTGTCTTGAACATACACCATGGACCACCAACAGAACAAACAGGTGAAAGACACCCTTGGAGAGGGTGAAATCAAGTTTCTTCTTGGAGGCTAGGATTTTGAAGCTCCATCTTATATACTTTGGGCACGTGGCCAGAACAGACTCGTCCGTGGATGACATCATACTTGGAAGGCTGGAGAGACAGTGCAGGAGAGGAAGGCCCATAATGAGATGGATTAACACGGTGACTGGGGCAATGGAGGTAGGTATGTCGAGAGTCAGTGAGACTGGCTCAGACAGGGCAGGCTTCAGAGCTGTTGTACATAGAGTCGCTATTAATTGTAGATAACAACAACTACCTCTGTCATTTATTTATTTTTTAAATAAAAAAAAATATTAATTTCAATGAAAATTTACAGAGACTTTGATTTCCATTCATTTATTGTTGCACTTTTCTGCCCTCCCAACCGCCCCCCCCCCAGTACACTACCCTCTTGGAAAAGTAAAAGAAAAATTCTTTCATTGTTTTACAAACCCTCCCCCAGTTCCACTCCACCATGTAGCCTTCTCTCTGGTCTCCTGTCACGTACCTAATCACATATCCCTCTTAAACAGTTTTCTCCCTCATCTGTTTCAATGCAGTATACATTATTGAACCCATCTTTCTCAGTCTCCCCCTAACCCCAAGGTCAGTCCTGTTTTACAACAGTGGCACCATGCAGTATTTGTCCTTTTGTGACTGAGATACTTCACTCAGCGTAATGTCCTCTAGGGTCGCCCATTTTGAATAATATTGCATGAGTTCCTTGTGTTTCAATGCAGCATAGTATTCCATTGTGTGAATGTACAACAGCTTCTCTGTCCATTCGTTTGTTGATGGGCACTTAGGTTGTTTCCAACTTCTTGCTATTGTGAACAAAGCTGCAATAAACATGGGTGTGCATATATCTGCTTGGATGTCAGTTATGGTCTCTTTGGGGTATATTCCCAGTAGTGGAATTGCTGGATCAAATGGTATCTCTATTTGCAACTTTTTGAGAAAGCGCCATATCACCTTCCACAGTGGTTGCACCATTTTACACTCCCACCAACAGTGAATAAGGGTTCCAGTCTCTCCACAACCTCGCCAGCATTTGTTGCTTGCTGTTCTGTTAAATTTTGCTATTCTGACTGGAGTGAGAAGACATCTCATAGTTGTTTTGATTTGCATCTCTCTCAGAGATAGGGATTTTGAACATTTCTTCATGTGCTTGTTAGCCATTTGAATGTCTTCTTCAGTGAAGTGTCTTTTCATATCCTGTGCCCATTTTTCTATTGGATTACTTACCTTGATCTTGTTGTGGTGCTCAAGTATTTTATAAATTCTGGATATAAGTCCCTCATCTGATATGTCATTACCAAATAGTTTTTCCCAGTCTGTGTTTCCCTTTGTACCTTGTTGGAGAAGTTTTGGATGTCTATAGGGATTTGATTCTTAGACGGTCCCCTTCATCTATTTTATCTTCTCCTGGTTGTAGGCACCTCTGTCTTTAACATGATTTCTTGCTTTCTTAATGGATGATATCCTTGGTGTCATCCCACAACTCATCTGGTCTTTGATTGTTGGTGTTCAATGCCTCAAATCTATTCTTAAGATGGTTTTTAAATTCGAGTGGGATAGACTCAAGACAGTATTTTGGTTCTTATAGACTTGTGTTCATTTTCTTCAGCCTCTATTTGGATTTACACATGAGTAATTGATGGCCCACACTCAGGACCTGGCCTGGTTTTGACTGCTGATATTGAGCTTCTCCAATGAGTCTTTCAACATATGCATTTAACCTAATTTCTGTGAAGTCCATCAGGTTAGGCCTATGTGTAAAGTCGCAGTTTGTGTGTTTTTTTTTTTAATAAAAGGTATCAGCCATGCATAAATCATTGAGTGTACAAAATATATACTTAGGAATAAGTTTAATTCTAGTTTATAATATTTCATTTAGTTAGTCATCATTTTGCTTTTGTTAGGTGCCATCAAGTTGACTACTCCTCATAGCAAACCTATGAACAATGGATTTGATCCTTGCCCTATCCCGTAATATCCTCCTCATCTCTGATATGCTTAAACCCATTTTTACAGTCTCTGTGTTGATTCATCATGTTAAGTGTCTTCCTATCGTTTGCTGATCTTCCACATTTCCAAGCATGGTGTCTTTTCCCAAAGCCTAGCCCCTCAGAGTATCTGAAATGAAGTTTCACCATCTTTGCCTTCAAGGAGCACCCTGGTTGCTCTTTCTCCAATATGTATTTGTTTTGTTTGTTTGGGTTTTTTTTGGCAGCCCATAGTATACTCAACACTCTTCTCCAACACTACAAATCAAAGGCATCAATTCTCTGTCATCTTTACTTTCAGATGCATAAGAAGCAATCGAAAAGACTGTGATTTGAATCAGGTGCACCTTAGTCTTTAAACTGAGATTGTTGCTCCTTAGCACCTTGGAGAGCTCTCTGACAGTAGATTTTCTGATAAAGTAGGTCTTTTAATTTATTTACTGCTGGTACCAAGGATTTACGTAGTAGATCCAAGCAAGATAAAATTGTTGACAGCTTCAATCTTTTCTCCGACCATCATGATGTTGCCTATTGGTCCAGTGGTGAGAACTTTTGTTCTCTCGATGCTGAAGTGTAATTCATTTTGAAGACTGTAATCTTTGATCTAATTATACTTGTTTAAAATCATGTAATTCTCACCTCTGGGCCGATTGGCAGCATAATGATAGAAGAGATTGAGATTGTTGACAGCTTCAGTTTACTTGGCTCTATAATCAACACCGTTGGTACCAGCAGTTAGGAAATTAAAAGACTAATTGCATTGGAAAAGTCTGCTGTCAGAGACCTCTTCAATGCACTGAGGAGCAACGATGTCAGTCTGGAGACTAAGGTGTGCCATGGTCTTTGCCATTACTTGCTATGCTTCAGAGAGCTGGACAATGACTAAGGATGATAGAAGGAGAGTTGATGCCTTTGAGCTTTGGTGCTGGAGAAGAATATTGAACATAACATGGACTGGTAGGAGAACAAACAAGTTTATCCTGGAGAGGATGAAGTCAGGCTGCTTTTTGGAGGCAAGGATTCTGAAGATTTGTCTGACATACTTTGGACATGTTGCAAGGGGAGACCAGTCCTTGGAGGGGGACGTTACGCTTGGGAAGGGTGGAGGAACAGCGCAGGAGAGGAAGATCTTCGATGAGATGGAGTGACTTCATCACTGGAATAGTGGAGATAGGCGTGTCAGAGACTAATAAGATTGGCAAGGGATAAAGCCGGTTTTAGGGTTGTTGTATATAGGGCTGCAATGAGTCTCAAGTGACTCAATGGCACATAACAACAACAGCAACAATTCCTTAAAAGTACATATTCATTTTAAGCTTAGTTTTCCTACACTCACATTCCACGAGCACCATTTTTCAGACTCCCCACATGTATGGTAGATACGGACAGGGTGGTGAGGAGGCAGTAGGTGGTACAGTTTGATGTGACTCAATGGGAGATCAGTGAGTTTGGGGAGCAGGGAGGGAAGATGTTGGAAGCAGCAATGGAGGGAAAGGATACTTCTGCCACCCCAGGGCCAGAAGCAGAGGGCTGGAGAGAAACTGCCACCACGCAGGTCACATCTTCACAAGGAATTATCTTTTGAGTCTCTCTTAGTTTTACAGAACATTTAATTTCTTTTTCTCTCCACCCAAGCTATTTGAGAGAGAAGACTTTTTGAACCTGTGTGTGAGGCTGCCATCAGAAATTGTAACCCAAACCACAATTACCTATTTGGATAACATTATGATAGCTTTTCTTCCTTTTTATCCAATAGGTATGTATTTATCATCCCCAGAGCTTGCATTTCACAGTAATCTTATAAAGTCTTGTTTACAAAAATACAGAACTCTTTTCATTGTGAGATCATAGCCCTAGGGAGTGTTTACTAAAGCTGTGTTCAATTTTCTTTGCTTTTTCATGTGAGGTGTCAGGTGACCTAGCATTGTTGTTATGAGCCGTCTGTCTGGTCGACTATAATTCATAGCGACTCTGTGAACAACAGCTCTGAACATTGGTCTATCCTGAGTCAATCTTGCCATCTCTGACACACCTGCTCTCATTGCCACAGTCACTGTGTCAACTCATCCTCTCCAAGATTTTCTTCTTCTGTGCTGACTCTTTACTATTTCAAGCATGATATCCTCCAAGGACTGGTCCCTACTAGCAATATGTGAGACAGAGTTTCAAAATCCTTGCTTCTAAGGAGCAATGGTTCCATCCTAAGACAGAGTTGTTTGTTCTCTTGATAGACCATGATGTGTTCAATACTCTTCTCCAGCACCACAACTCAAAGAGTAAATTCTTCTTAAGTCTCCCTCAGTCACTTTCTAGCTCTCAGATACATAGTAAGCAACTGAGAAGACCGGAGCCTGATGAGGTGCACCTTAGTCTCTAGACTGATATCATTGAGAGGTCCTTGACAGCAGACTTTCCCCATGCAACTCATTTTTTTTATTTCCTGAATGTTGGTGCCAAGGATCCAAGCAAGACGAAATTGTTAACAACTTCACTCAAACTCGATCTATCATGATACTGCCAATTGGCCTTATGGTGAGGATTTTTGGGTTTTTTATATTGAGGTGTAATCTATATAGAAAACCACAGTCCTTGACCTTCTGCAGCCAATGCTTCAAGTTCTCGATTTTGGTGAGCAAGATTGTGTCATCTGCATAATGTAAGTTGTTGATAAGCCTTCTTCCAAATCTTATGTCACATTCTTCTTTATAAAGTTCAGCTTTGCAAACCTGTCCATATACAGATTGCAATGATATAAAGGATACATCCCTGATGGACTCCTTTCTTGATATTAAACTAGGCAGTTTTCCCTTGTTCCAGTGCTCATACAACAGCTTCCTTGTCTAAACATAGATTTCACAAGAGCACAACTAAGTGTTCTGGAATTTCCATTCTTCTCAACCTTTGCTACAAATTGTTGTGACCCACACAGTCAAATACCTTTGCAGAGTCGCTAAAACACAAATAAACTTCTGATACTTTCTGCTTTTAGCCAAGATACATCTGACGTCAGGCCTAGTGCCATGCCTCTTCTAATCCCAGCTTGTATTTCTGGCAGTTCTCTGCTGATGTACTGTTCTACTCATCTTTGGATAATCTTCAGCAAGATTTTGCTTGCACTTGATATTTAGCATTGATAAAGTTCATTTCTGACTCAGGTGTCTCCCCCGAACAGTTGTCTTTACAGATAAGGAACGAGAAGAAAAGAATGAGAAGGTGGGCATGAAGCAAACAACCAAGCAGGTGAAAGACCCCCAGTAATATGGCTTTCTTTCTGAGGGATAATGTTCAGGGCAAGGAGAATCCTAGCCTTATATCCTGCCTTCTCCAGTGCTCTTCTTGTGGTCCTATGCCTGAAAAAGTGCCAATAACTGTATGTTGTTGAATGAGCTAACTGAATGCTGTCACTTTAAGCTTCGTGTCTCCATGCCTTCCCCATGCCAGGCCTCTCTCTGGCTACTGGCAATTCCTCGACATTCTTGGTTAAATTAATTCCCGAGTATTTTATTCTCTTATATGTTATTATAAAAGGAATAATTTTCTCTATTTCTTGTTCAAATTCCTCATTACTGATGTTGAGAAATCCATTTGATTTTGTTTGATGGTCTTATGATTTTCTTGTCTTGAAACTTTGCTTAAATTATTCTATTGGGTCGTAGTGCTTTCCTGTAGATCCTTTGGCCAAAGGGGTATTTGATAACAGAGGATGACTTTTGATACTTCAGCACGCTGAGGTGGTTGCTGTTGAAGAAATGTGTGGCTGATTCTGCAGTGTACTGTGAAGTCAGTTAGCGGTCTTGACTCCCTGAAGTCCTGTGTCTCCAGTGTGGGCTCCCAGGACAGAGCTGCAGAAGGGTCCATACCCAGCCTCCCTTTGGCTGTCATGTATGTGATGGACATTTGAGGACACAGTCTTTATGAACTCAAACAAAATAACCACAAACACCAGTGTGAGGCTCTCTGTGTGGCTTTCAGGAAAATAAGTAATAATAATAATAATAATAATGTTGTTGTTGTTAAGTGTCGTCGAGTCGTAGGCGACTCATAGCGACCCTATGAACAAAAGTTCTCAACACTTGTTTGACTTTCATCCTTTCTCCAGGTTCATAGGATTTCTGGAGGCAGGCTATTTCTGAAGTCGATGCCACTCCTGCTTTCAAGCTTGTTTTTTTTTTAATTTTTAAATTTTTTTAATTGGGAAAAACATATTGGGGGTACAAGGAGGTGAGGGTTGGAGGCAGAAGGGTGAGGATGGGCAGGGATGCAGTTGCAGAGCTGCACAGTTTGGTCGGTGAGGGGAGCAGGTGAAGGAAATGATGAGGATCCATCCAGTGGGGACCAGATGCTACAGGGGAATGACAAGCATTTTCCAATAGTAATTAAACCAACTGTCTATGAGGAGATGCGTGGCATTAGGATTGGTGGAAGATCTATCAACAGTCTGCGTTATACAGATAACACAACCTTGCTCTCTGAAACTGAGGAGGACCTCATGCACTTACTGCAGAGGGTCAAGGACTGGAGCCTTCAGTATGGACTGAGGCTCAATGTCAAGAAGACAAAGATTCTCACCACTGGACCAATTGGTAGCATCAGGATGGATGGCGAAGAGACTGAGATTGTTCACAGCTTCAGTTTGCTTGGCTCCACAGTCAACACTCTTGGCACCAGCAGCCAGGAAATAAAAAAACATACTGCGATGGGAAAGTCTGCTGTTAGGGACCTCTCTAAAGTACTCAAGAGCAACGGTGTCTGTTTGGAGACGAAGGTGCACCTGATACAGGCCATGGTCTTTGCAATCACTTGTTATGCATCAGAGAGCTGGACAACGACTAGGTAGGACAGGAGAATTGACGCCTTTGAGCTGTGGTGCTGGAGAAGAGTATTGAATGTACCGTGGACTGCCAAGAAAACAAACAGATTCATCCTGGAGAGGGTTCAACCAGGCTGCTCTTTGGAGGCAAAGATTCTGGTGCTACGTCTCACATACTTTGGACATGTTGAAAGGAGAGACAGGTCTTTGGAGAGGGACATCACGCTGGGTAGAGTAGAGGGACAGCACAGGAGGGGAAGACCCTTTATGAGGTGGATTGATTCAGTGACTGGGGTAATTGGGATGGGTGTGTCAGAGGCAATGCAATTGGCACAGGACAGAGCAGAGTTTAGGGCTGTTGTACATAGGGTCGCTATGAGTCGCAAACGACTTGATGGCACATAACATCAACAACAACTTATTGATTTGGGAACTGGTTGCTGACTCTCTGGCTTCTTCATGCTGAACAGGGGCGTAGATGTAAAGGGGGGAAGGGAGGACGCTTTATCACCTTACTGGTGGTCTTGGGTTAAAGTTGCTTGCCTTCTTGTTCTGTTAGAAGATATTTTCCTGTCATTTGCTCCCCTCTGGACTACAAAGTATTTTCCCAGGTGGGTCCAGTAGGGATGGCTGGTTGAACCCAGAGGCTCCATCCTCCTTTGCTTCCTTAGCTGTCAGTTGTATTTCCTTTTTGTCACTGGCACTGGGTTCAGGGTCAATTCTGGAGTAAAACTCAGTGTTAAGGTTACCTATAGGAAAGGGAGCAAACCTAGAGAGAACAAACTTGTGAGTTGCAAATAGAAGGGCTTTGAGGGTGTTGCTTTCAGGTTTACTGGGGGAGACGGTGGCAGAAGGTGGCCTAGATAACATTCTCTGGATACCCTAGGCATTCTTATTTTTTCCCCCTTCCCCACCCAGGGGTCAGATGGCACAATCTGGGGACTGAGGAGCTCACCCTGAGAGCCGTGACAGCTTGCCCCGAGCCGGGGGCCAAGGGCAGCCCGCCCCGGGCAGAGGGCCACGATGGCTCACCCCGTTCCAAGCTTGTTTTAATCGGGGAGCGCCACCCAACACTGTCTGCCATGGGTAACCATTAGCGCATTTGACTCATCAGTGTCACAGTGTTCAGTTTCACAGTGACCAGAAGTTACCTCTGTACAGCAAGTAGACACAGCAGGGCTATACAACCTAGAAGAATGTTTGAACAAAAACAAATGAAAAACAAGCCTGAGGGCTGCAGAGTAAAACTGACCCACCTTTGGCTTGGTAGCATCACTTTCTGTCCACTAGACCAACTGATCACTCTCTATGTGGATGTTGTTGTTGTTAAGTGCCGTTGAGTCGTAGGCGACTCACAGCGACCCTATGAACCAAAGTCCTCAACACTTGTGTGAATTTCATACTCTCTCCAGGTTCATAGGTTTTCTGGAGGCAAGCTATTACGGAAGTGGATCCTGCTTCCAAGCTTGATAATATAATAATAAAATCCAGGTTCATAGGTTTTCCAGAGGCAAGCTATTACAGAAGTGGATGCTACTCCTGTTTCCAAGCTTAATAATAATAATAATAATATAAAAGCCTATTCTCTCTTAGAGCCTCGCAGCTCTTGAGGTTACTCTAGTACCATTCAAGGCTGGAAAGGAGACAAACACCATATTAGCATAATAAAGTTTCACAGAAATGCCATCAGAAGAGAAGGTTTACTCTTCCTGTGGACTTAATGTCTGGTTAATGTAAGCGCACCTCAGTGAAGGTGATGGCTGTGTTGCTGTTTGTTGTTAGGTGCTATTGGGTCAACTATAATTCACAGCCCCCCATGAACAATAGATCTGAGCCTTTTCGTATCCTGCACCATTCTCACCATCGTTACAGAACATCATTATAGGACATCATTTACAGTCATTGTGCTAATCCATCTTGCTGAAGGTCTTTTCTTGGGCATGATTTTCTTTTCCAAGGACTTGTCCCTCTGACAACATGCCCACTGTATGTGATACAGTTTCACCATTCTTGCCTCTAACCCTTGGTTGCACTTCCTCCAAGATAGATTGGTTTGTTCCTTTGTCAGTCCACGGGATTTTTAGTAGGTGCATCAAATCCAGAATAACTGTCTACAAGTTATCAGTGTCCTCCTCCACTAACTGGCATAAACCTAATACAGACGAGAGGGACCACATCCATACAGAAGACCAGACTTCCAAGGACCAAAGGGCTGGAGGCATGGGGAAAGCAGCAAGCAGAGAATCTGGGGTCAGGAAGGGAGGTCTTGAGTCCCTGGCACGTCGTGCCCTGAGCTGCCTAGACCATGGACAATACAGTTAAGATGGCTAAAGGTGACCCTAAGGAACCAAAGGGCAAGATGTCTGTGTACGCCTTCTTTGTGGAGATGTAAAGAGATGAATAGAAAAAGAAAAAAAAAAATCAGAGGTTCCAGTCAATTTTGCTGAATTTTCCAAGAAGTGCTCAGAGAGGTGGGAGACTATGTCTGGGGAAAAAGGCCAAGTTTGATAAGATGGGCAATGCAGACAAGGTATGTTATGACTGAGAAATAAAAAACTATGGATCGTAAAAGGAGGCGAGAAGGAGGATCCTAATGCCCCTAAACTGCCTCTGCCTGGATTTTCCTGTTTTGTTATGAATTTCATCCTAAAATCAAGTCAACAAACCCTGGTATCTCTATTTGTGATGTGGTCAAGAAGCTGGGTGAGATGTGGAATAATTTGAGTGATGGCAAGAAGCAGCCTTACATGAACAAGGCAGCAAAACGGAAGAAGTATGAGAAGGATGTCGCTGACTATAAGCCCTAGAGGAAGTTTGATGTCCCAAAGGGTTTCACTTCAGTAGCCTAGAAAAAGGTGGAAGAGGAAGATGAGGAGACAAGGAGGAGGAATAAGATGAATTTAGAAAAACCCAACCCACCACAGTTTGTCTCCTTGTGAATACCTTACTTAGAGGGCTCTGTGATTGCTGCATCTCTTGGAGAGCTGTTTCTTGCCCTCATTAGGTTTAATTACAAAGTGAAATCAATTAGTCTTTCCAAAGTGCTCACAAAATAGTCGGTGGTTTTACACAAAGTGGCCATGGGTGTTAGAAACACCCTGAAACGGTATCAAAGCTGTACACGTGTCCAAGCATTTCTAAAACAGTAAGGCACACTTTTGTTCTTCTCACCTTAAACTTTGCTCTTGGTGTAATGAGGCATTTAAAGACGTTTCTGACATTTCCCCCTCCCTCCCATTTATTGAATTTGTAAGGTTCTGTTAGCTATGGTTTTTTGGTTAGAAATCCTAAGTTTTCAGTTGTATATACCTATAGTTTATAAAAAGAACAAGACAATACTAGAAGAAACTGTTGGAGGTCCATACTCGGCATTGAGGCTGGGAGTGGGGTCATGCCTTTTGCAGGGCAGGAGCTCAGGGAATGCACTGGGCATTCATTTAGCTTCAGGTTGTCTTGTTCTTGTATATAGTGACATAGCATCTGCTGTCATTCTTAGCTGTGGAAAAGGGGGGAGTCAGCTGGCATGAAAAGTATTTGAATTTTGGGGAGGTTGGCTTTGTTTTTGTTAAGTGCAGCCATTTTTAAACTTTCTTTGTAAACAAACTGTAGGACTCTTCAGTGTCAACCAAATAGAGATCCATTTCTCCCATGGAAGTTCCAGAACCTTCTGTACTTAAACAGTTTGTAATGTTCTGTTCCTTTTTTTTTTTTTGTATGTCTTAGAATGCTCTGAAGTGTTTTTGAAATTACATAAACAGCATTATGTTTTAAAACAAAACAAAAAAAGAGTTGAGGCCCTGTGGAGTGCCTTGAGTTTTCCACAGCTGGGGCACGTTCACAGAGACACACTCAACAGGGCTGAAGAGTTCCACTCAAACCTTGGCTCCGTGGGTGCATGAGAGAGCTGATGGTAGGGCACTCATGTGTCTGACAGACGACAGCAGGAGATAGATTGACTTGATTTAAAAAGAGTTCTGCTGGTGTGAAGGAGGCCCTACTTGACCTCCCCCAACTCCACAAGGGGATCAGTTCTCACCCATAACATACATAACACAACACCAATTCCCAAGAGACCAGACATGCCCCCTCCATGATCCACACTCCTACCAATTCTAACACAAACCATGCCTCCTTGAGTTCTCCCTGCTCTGCCACGGGGCCTATTATTCCATTGCGAAGGCCCCACAGAACTCGCAGAACTGTATTCATAATGATGGAATTTATGGGGGAAATACAATTTACAATTCAGGTTAGAAATAGGATTCCTCAGTCACAACAGCTTCTCAGATGTCCTCACAGGCCCTTTGATCTTGAGGCTTGCAGCATTAGGTCAGTGTTTACACAGCTCTGTTGTTGTTATGTGCCATCGAGTGGCCTGTGACTCATAAATGACCCTATGTACAGCAGCTCTGAACCCTGTCCTGTTCTGAGCTAGTCTCACTGACTCCAACACACCAACCCTCTTTGCCCCAATGACTGAATCCATCCAGGGTCTTCCTCTCCTGCGCTTTCCCTCCACCTTTCTGAGCATGATGTCCTTCTCCAAAGATAGGCCACGTGTCCAAAGTATGTGAAACTGGAAGTCTTGCCAATTATAGCATCTCTCTCCACTCCTCAGTCCTCCAGAAGGCTTGGGTCAAGGCCCCTCAGCTGTGGCTCCATGGAATAGCAGTTTCAGGTCGGTTGTGTCTCATGTCAGTCTCTGGTTCTCTGCTGCTGCTGCTACTGCTGTTCTCATCTCGATCCTAGTCTGACTGGTTCAGCAATCTCTGGCCTCAAGGACTCCCTGCATTTTCTGTTTCTTTTATGCTGGTAGTGAGAGTCCTATTTTCTGCCACTAAACGTGCTCAATTTGAACCTGCTGTGATGGCAGATTGACCAGCCCCTCGTCAGTAGTCTGCACACACTATTTGCATATTCCCACCTAGCTGTGTGGGAAAAATAAAAGACAATGGCCTAGAAAAGTAATTTTGAACAACAAACATACCACATCACACTTAGATATGATATCTGCCTTCTCTTCACAACAAGGGCCAAAAGCGGACTTAACCTGTGTGGAATCCACCTTAGGTGCCAGACACGTTTACATAATCCCCTAGTCTGAGAGAAGCCAAATAACCTAATTGAGCTGTAACAGTTGGTGAGGGACAGGCCAGGACTAGAAGCAGATCTTTGACTCGTCTGCGGTCATCCCACAACATAGCAAAATGGTAGTGGCACACTGACAGGTGTGTGCACTGCAGAAAGAAGCTTTTTTTGTGTTGTTTTTAGCACAAAACAGGGCCAACTTTGGGTCTGAGGTCATGTCATATCCTGGCAAGGTCCTCCCAAAGGAGTTGTTTTTCTGACCTGCTCAGTTACGTCAGGGCTGACTCCATGCCTTGGCTTGGTTCCATGCTGTCAAATACACCCTCCCCCCATCCCCCATTCTTTTCATTTAGACAGTTTTAACATGAAACTAAAGGGAAAAACTATGTTGGGAAAACAGCTATTCAATCTTGTTTCTTGCTTTGAAAAGTCTTTCAGCACAGCTCAGTGGTTCTGTTTTTGGGTAAGGGAGAAACAAAAGATCCTAGTGGTTTAGTGGTAAGGAGTTTTGCTGGCACCCCGAAAGTATGTGGCTCCAATCTACCAGCAGCTCTGTAGGAGAAAGATGGGAAATCCCCTCCTGTGCAATTTACTGCCTCCAAAACCTGATAGAAGGTCAGCTATGGGCCAGCTCTCACTCGACAGTAGACAACAACAATCCTCTTAACTGCCCTCTTGTTGATCCCTTAGAAAATGCTTTTCAAATTTTATTATGCATAAGTATCACCTGCAGATCAGAAAGACTGAATGAATCAGATGCACCTTAGTCTTAACTGACATCATTACTCCTCAATACGTTGGAGAGATCCCTAACTGCAAAATTTTCCAGTGCAATATAGCTCCTTATTTCCTGATTGCTGTTACCAGGGTTATTAATTGTGGATCCAAACAAGATGAAGCAGTTAACAGTTTCAATCTCTTCTCCATCCATCATGATGTTGTCTATTGGTCCAATGGTAACAATCTTTGATTTCTTGACATTGAGATGCAATCCATACAACAAGCTGTATTCCTTGATCTTCTGCAACAAGTGCTTCAAGTCCTCCTCATTTTCAGTAAGCAAGGTTGTGTCATCTGCAAACCCAGGTTATTGATGAGTCTCGCTGCAATTCTACATCTTCTTGAATAATTTGCTTAGCATACAGATGAAATAAGTATGTGTCTGATTCAGGCCGTAGTCTTTCCAATCACTTGCTGCGTATCTGAGAGCTGGACAATGAATAAGGATGACAGAAGAAAAATTTTTACCTTTGAGCTATGGTGTTTGAGAAGAGCACTGAACATCTTATGGATGGCCAAAATAATAAACAGATGTTTTGGAAAGGGTGCAGCCAGAGTGCTTTTTGGAGGTAAGAATGATGAGGCTTTGCCTCATATACTTTGGGCATGTTGCTAGGAAGAATATTCTTTGGAGAAGGACATGGTGATAGGAAGGGTGGAGGGTCATCGAAGAGAGGAAGACCTTCAACCATGTTGATTGACATAGTGATGGCCACAATGGACTCTTGTATGCCAGGAAGTGTGAGGATGGCACAAGACAGAACAGGGTTCAGATCTTTTTGTTCATAGGGTTGCTATGACTCATACTCAACTTGATGGCACCTACCACCACCACTACCACCTGTTGTTGTTGTTGTGCCGTCGAGTCGTTTGCGACTCATAGCGACCCTATGTACAACAGCCCGAAACCCTGCTCTATCCTGTGCCAATCGCATTGCCTCTGACACACCCATCCCAATTACCCCAGTCACTGAATCAATCCACCTCATAGAGGGTCTTCCCCTCCTGCGCTGTCACTCCACCCTACCAAGCATGATGTCCCTCTCCAAGGACCTGTCTCTCCTTACAACATGTCCATACTATGTCAGATGAAGCGCCAGAATCTTTGCCTCCAAGGAGTAGCCTGGTTTAACCCTTTCCAGGATGAATCTGTTTGTTTTCTTGGCAGTCCACAGTACATTCAATATTCTTCTCCAGCACCCCAGCTCAAAGGCAACAATTCTCCTTCTATCCTCCCTAGTCATTGTCCAACTCTGATGCATAACAAGTGATTGCAAAGACTATGGCATGTATCAGGTGCACCTTAGTCTCCAGAGAGACACCGTTGCTCTTGAGTACTTTAGAATGGTCCCTAACAGCAGACTTTCCCATCACAATATATTTTTTTATTTCCTGGCTGCTGGTGCCAAGAGTGTTGACCGTGGAGCCTAGCATCACCTGTAGAACCTCTTAAAACACAGATTCTTGGGCCTTAAATGACAGAGATTCTGATTCAGTAGGCCGGATATTGGGGGGCAGGGGTGGTTGCTGGGAAGAACTTAAAGTTCTGCAAAACTCTCAGATGAAGTTATGTTACTGGTCAGAAACTATGCTTTGATTCTCCTTGTGGATGGAGACCAGACAAGGATGCCCATTGTCTCCACTCCTATCCAATATTGTATTAGAAGTACTTACTAGGGTAATAATGTAAGAGAATGAAATAAAAAAGGAATCCACATTGACAAAGAGAAGGTGAAATTGTTTCTATATGCACATGATATGATAGTGTACACAGAAAACCCCAACCACTCAACCAAAAAACTGTTAGAGCTAGTAGACCAATTAAGTAGAGTGGCAGGATACATGATCAATATAAAAAAAAAATCAGTGGGATTCTTCTACAGTAACAACAACGACAACAAATGCAGAGAAGGAAAAGAAGAAAGCAATACTCTTTATAATAGCCAACCACAAATTGAGATACTTAGGAATAAACCTAACTAGAGACAAAAAAGACTTTTACAAAGAAACTACAAAATACTTTGCAAGAAACAATAAAAGACCTAAATAAATGGATAAAAGTTCCCTGTTCATGGGTTTGTTGTTATTATGAGCAGTCAAGTTGTTTGCGACTCTTAGAGACCCTATTCACAATAGCTCTGAGCTCTGCTCTATCTTGAGCCAATTTCATTGTCTCCAACACATCTACCCTCATTACCCCAGTCACTGAGTCACTCTATCTCATCCACAGTCTTCCTTTCTTGTGGTGCCCCTCCACCCTTCCAAGCATGATGTCCTTCTTCAAGGACGGTCCTTCCTGGCAACATGTCCAACGTATGTTAGAGCTTCAAAACCCTTACCTCCAAGAAGCCTAGTTTCATCCTCTTTAGGACAGACTTATTTGTTCTCCTAGCAGCCCATATTATATTCATGTTAATACTCTTTTCTAGCACCACAATGAAAAGACACTAATTCTTCTTCTATCATACTTAATCATTTCCCAGCTCTCTGATGCATAGCAAATAATTATGAAGACTATGGCCTGGATCTGGTGTACCTTAGTCTCTAGACTGACACCATTGTTCTTCAGTACTCTAGAGAGGTCCCTTACAGCAGATTTTCCCAGTGCAATTTGTCTTCTGATTTTCTGGCTGCTGGTACCAAGAGTGTTGATTGTGGAGCAAAGCAAGCTGAAGCTGTTAACATTCTGTATTTCTTCTTGGTCTATCATAATGCTCCTAATTGGCCCAGTGGTGAGAATCTTTGTTTTCTTGATGTTGAACTTTAATCCATATTGAAGGCTGTAGTCTTTGGACTTTTGCACCAAATGTCCCAGGTTCTCTTCTCTTTCAGCAGGCAACTTGTGTCATCCGCATAATGAAGATTAGTCTTCCTCCAATCCTTATGTCACATACCTCTTCATAAAGTTCAGCCTCCCAGATGATCTGTTCTGCACATAGATTGAAAAGATATGGAAAGATGCTTCATCCCAGGTATACACCTTTCCTGATGTCGAACCATGTAGTGTTTCCTTGCTCTATTATGACAATTGCCTCCTGGTTCAAGTATAGGTTTCACATAAGCACATTCTTCTCGAAGTTAGCCACAATTTGTTGTGATCCACACAGCCAAATGACTTTGCATAGTCAATGAAACATGAATAGGCATTTCTATGGTATTCTTTGCTTTCAGCTAAGATCTATCTAACATTGGCTATACTGGTCCTAATGCCACAGCCTCTTCTAAACCCAGCTTGCACATCTGGTAGTTCTTTGTTGATGGATGTACGGTTCCAGTAGTTTTTAAAAAATCTTCAGCAGAATCTTAGTTTCATGTGATATTAATGATATAATTCAATAATTTCCACTGTATGTCAGATCACCTTTTTTTTTTGGAATGGGAATAAATATGGATCTCTTCCAGTCAGTTGACCAGGTGGTTGTCCTCCATATTTCTTGGCACAACCTGTTCATGGGTAAGAAGACTCAATATAGTGAAAATGACAATCCTACCAAAAGCAATCTACATGTTTAACACAATCCCAACACAGATAACAAATTAGTTTCTCAAGGAGATATAAAAGGCAATTGTCAAGTTTATTTGGAGGGTTAAGAGACCCCAAATAAGCCAAGCATTTCTGAAAAACAAAAATCAAGTGGGAGGCATAGCCTTCCCTGATCTCAAAACCTTCTATAGCTGTAATAACCAAAGCAGCATAGTACTGGTACAGTGACAGACACATAGATCAATGAAACAGAATGGAGAACTCAGAAATGAACTCATCTATTTATGGTCAACTGATATTCAACAAGGAAACAAAATCTATCAAATGGGGAAAGGACAACTTCTTCAACAAATGATGATGGCAAAACTGGACTGCTACCTGCAGAAAGCTGAAGCAGGATCCACACCTTATAACATAAATCAACTCAAGGTGGATCAGAGACCTAGGGGTAAAGTCCCTAGCGTTAAAGATCACAAGAGACAAAGTAGGACCAAGATAAGAACGACTAACTTGTGGTACAAAAAGGCTGATAAATACTGTCAGAAATATACAATCAAGAGAGTATAACACTGATGAATGGAACCTTTTAAAGATTACATTTCTGTGTTCATAAAAATCCTTTTCCAACAGGGTAAAAGGAAAACCTACTGAATGGGGAAAAACATTTGGCAATACCATTTCAAAGATGTCATAACAAAAGTTTACAGAATACTATAGGGCCTCCATAAGAAAAATACCCAATGCAAAAATGGGCAGAAGACATGGTAAGAATTTTCATAGAGGAAGACATTTGGATGGTGAACAGTCACATGAAGAAATGCTCAAAATCACTGGCAATAAGAGAGATGCAAATACAAACCACAGTGAGATACCATCTCACCTTAGAAGCAGTGGCAAAATTTCATAGGACAGTAAGCGATAAATGTTGGCAAGGATGTGGAGAAATAGGAACTCTCATACACTGTTGATGGGATTGTAAAATAGTACATCCACTCTAGAAGGAAGTTTGACATTTCCTCAAAAAGCTGAATGTAGAAATTACGTATGATCCAGCTATTCCACATCTAGGAATATATCTCAAGAAAATTAGAACTGAGACATAAATGGAGATTTGTACATCAGTGTTCATAGCAGCGTTATTCACCATCATGGAAACAGCCCAAATATCCAATCACAATAAAATGGATTGAGAAATTGTGGTACATTCACACAATGGAATACTACGCAGCAGTCAGGAGCAAAAATTTTGAAAATTACTACATAACTTGGGAGAGACTGGAGAGCATTATGCTGAGTGAACTAACTCAATCTCATAAGGACAAATGCTACATAAGACCATTTAAAAAATAGAATGATAACTAGTAAAGTGTGAATGGGGATTCAAGGGAGGAAGGGGTGAGAACAGAGGGATGAGGATAGACGGGGTGAGGGGGAAATCATAAGGGTGCACAATTTGGTTGGTAGAGAGAGCAGGTAAAGGAGATGAGAAAAATTGGCGGGGATCTGAAAATACATAATGGGCATAGATCAGTGGTGATTAATTTATAAAACACAATGAATGGGAATGATTAAAAAAGAAAAAAAGAGACTGCTTTGAGCTGCTGCCTTATGATGTTACAAGTGAATGTCTGCATTGTTCCTTAGGTTTGTCTGTTAATGCTAGGGAGTGGAAAAGTGTCTACATTTCCTCAAGGGTTCTTGGGAAATGTCATTGGTTCTCTGGTTTTTTACTAGGGACAGTAGCGATTCAGTGGTAGAATTCCCACTTTCTAAGGGAGGCCAGGGTTCCATGCCTTCAGTGAACTTTAGCTGTGTCCACCACCAATCTGGTGACTAAAATGTGTCTGATCCAAATGGCCATTTCAAGTGTGAACATTCAAGAAAAAGAAAAATTGAAAAAAAGGGGGTGCACTTGAACTATGGTGGTGATAAAGAACATTGAATATGCCTTGGAATTCTTGAAACAAATCAGTCTTAGTTGAAATACAATAAGAATGCTGTTCAGAAACAAGGGTGGTGAGACTTCAATTTTAGACATATCATCAGGAAAAAAAGACTAATTTCTGGAAGAAGATGTCACAGATGGTGAGTGACAGGGTAAGATTAGAGGCCCAGTGTGTTGATTGGTCTGTGGTCACCCCACAAATGGCAAACCAGAAGCAGTGATAGATGAAGTATGCACCACAGAAGGAAACTTTCTTTGTTGTTTTGAAAGCAGATTGCCGAATATTAATTCCAAGATGCTCTGGGTGGGTTTGAACAGCCATCCTTTTGGTTAATAGTCAGTGCTTAACCATTTACATCAGCCAAGGGAGCTCAGGTGGCATAGGCAGTAATCAGTTGCACTACAAGCCCAAAGGCTTTGACCTGTAGCTGTTCAGATCCACCAGTGCTCTGCGAGAGATGATGTGCAGTGTCTTCCCATTGCTTGGGACTGACTCCCACGGCAATGAGTTTGTGGGTTTGTGGTGTTAATTGGTTTGGTGTGTTTGTTTTGTTTTTTTAAATGCACTTCTACAATGCATCAGAAAGCTGGACAATGACTAGGGATGATAGAAAGAGAATTGATGTCTCTGAGCTGTGGTGCTGCTGGAGAAGTGTACTTAAAGTACCATGGACTGCTAGGAGAACAAACAGGTACATCCTAGAAAGGGTGAAAACAGGCTGTTCCTTGGAGGCAAGGATCCTGAGGCTTCATCTGACATATTTTGGGCATGTTGCAAGGAGGGACTAGGTCTTGGAGAGGGACATCATACTTTGGAGGGTGGAGGGACATAGCAAGAAAGGAAGACCCCCAATGAGATGGATTGATTCAGTGATTGGAGTAAAGGGGGTAGGTGTGTCAGAGACAACAAGGTTGGCACAGGACAGAGCAGGGTTCAAGGCTTTGTACACAGGGTCGCGATGAGTCGCAAGTGATTTGATGGCACATAACAACAACAGCTAAAATAACAAGACTTACATGTTGTCAATTGCTATTTCACCAGTTTTGACTCATAATAACCCCATGTGACATAGTAGGACAGTCACATAGGATCTTCCTGGTTATAAGCTTCGAGGGAGCATATGTCCCATCCTTTCTCCCATGGAGCAGCTGGATGGCTTCTAACCACCAACCCAATCTTGTACTTAGCAGTTGAACATGTCACCACTGTGCCAGCAGGGATTCTTACAGTATATGAAAAAATTAAATTATCCTGTTATATAGCATTCCAGCTTAGGTAAGTGTAGGAAGCCATCCTGAGTAGATTTTAACTCTGCCACTGATAACACTTTTTTTATTATTATTATTAAATTTTATTAGTTTCAATGAACACTCACAGGGATTCTGGGCTTTCACTCCTTCATTGTCGCACCATTCTCTCCACTCTCCTTCCCAGTTTGTTCTTCTTCCCCGCCATCCGAATGTCTGTTTTAATTGTCCAATTGCCACAGTGCTTGTCAAAGTCAGTTCTGATTAATCTCCTTTGTC
>NW_006400033.1:929616-931468 GCF_000299155.1 Elephantulus edwardii
GCCTCTTCATTGCTAGCGATGAAGAGGCATGGACCATAGTAACCGGAAACAACAGAAAAAGAAACAAGGCAAAATGGCAAAAGTAAAACCTGGCCTGACAATAATCACACTTAATGTGACTAGACTAAATGCACCAATTAAGAGAAAAAGAGTAGTAAAATGGATTTAAAAAAAAAGCAAAGCCCATCAATATGTTGTCTACAGGAGACACATCTAAAAGAAAAAGACAGACTCAAAATCGATGGCTGGGAAAAAATATACCAAGTAAAAAGGTAACTTTAAAAAAGCAGGAGTGGCAATATTAATCTCTGGTAAAATAGACTTCAGAATAAAAACCTCCATCAAAGATAAGAAAAGGCATTACATGCTGATTAAAGGCACAATAGATCAAGAAGACATAACCTTGGTTAACATTTATGTACCAAATGAAAGACCGTCAAAATACATAAACAACGGTTAACAGAATTGAAGAAAGAAGTAGACAGCATGACAATAGTCATAGAGATTTCAAAGCACCACTATCACCAAAGGATAGGTCAACTCAAAAGAAACTCTACAAAGATGCAGAAGATCTAAACTATACAATCAGCAAACTTGACTTTATGGATGTATTAAAGGTGTTTCACCGAACCAAAACTCAATTCACTTTCTTCTCAAGTGCACAAGATACATTCTCCAGAATCAATTATATATTAGGACACAAAGCAAGCCTCAACAAATTAAAAATCATTGAAATAATACAAATTATCTTCTCAGACCACAATGCCAAAAAAACTAGAAATTAAACACAGGAGAGTAAAGCTTACAAAACTACTTGTGAGGAAATTAACTAACTCTCTTCCAGAACATGATTGGATTATAAAGTAAAGAAAGAATGAAATAAAAAAGTTCCCTGAAACAAACAAAAATGAAAATACAATTTACCAAAACCTCTTGGATGCAGCTAAGGCAGTCCTCAGGAGGCAGTTCAAAGCAATAGGCACACACAATAAAAAAAGGAAGAAAGAAGAATAATCAATGATCTAACTCAACACCTTCATCATATAGAAAAATAACAATCTAGTCCTGTAGCCTCTAGAACAAAAGAGTTTATAAGGACAAGAGCTGAGGTAGAAAACAGAAAAGCAATTGAAACCATAAATAAGACCAGGAGCTGGTTTTTTTTTAAAGGATCAATAAAATTGACAAACCACAGGCAAAAAACAAAAGGAAAAAATGAAAAGACACAGATAACTTCATTAAGAAATGATAGAGGTGTGGGAGTGTAAAATAGTGCAACCACTTTGGAAGTCTGTATGGTGCTTTTTCAAAAGTTTGCAAGTAGAAATACCCTTTGAGCCAGCAATTCCACTTCTGGGAATTTACCATAAAGAAACCATAACCGCCACCCAAGCAGATATATGTGCACTCATGTTTATTGCAACTTTGTTCGCAATAGCAAAGAACTGGAAAAAACAAGTGCCCAGCAACAAATAAATGGATAGAGAAGCTCCGGTACACAATGGAATACTATGCAGCACTGAAAAACAAGGAACTCATGAAATACTATGCTAAGTGGATGACCCTAGAGGACATTATGCTGAATGAAATATCTCAGTCACAAAAGGACAAATATGGCATAGGGCCACTATTGTAAAACAGGACTGGCATTGGGGTTGAGGGAAGACAGAGAAGAAGGGGAGGAATGATGTATACTGAACTGCAACAGATGAGGGAGAGAAATGTTTAAATATATAGCAAGGAGTTGGAAATAACCTAAATGCCCATCAACAAACGAATGGGTAGAGAAGCTGTGGTATATTCGCACAATGGAATATTATGCTGCATTGAAAAACAAGGAACTCATGCAATA
>NW_006400033.1:931992-934969 GCF_000299155.1 Elephantulus edwardii
TGCACAGTGCAGTGGACTTGGGGGAAGGGATTGCATAGCAATGAAAGAGTTTTTCTTTTACTCATCAAGCAAAAAAGTGAATTAAGGGGAAGGGGTTGAGCCGGGAGAAAAGTGCAATAATGAATGAATGGAAACTCTAAGTCTCTGTAAACTTCCATTAAATTAAATTAAAAAAAATAAATGATGGAGGTGATATCACAACAGAACAAGAAGAAATTAAAGAGATAATATCAGGATACTATGAAAAGCCATATTCTGATAAAAAAACCTACAGGAAATGGACAAATTTCTTTAAACTCTTGCCCAACCCAGATTTACAAGGACAGATATATAACACTTGAACAGACCCATCACAAAAGAGGAAATTGAAAAGGTAAAAAAAACCCCAACTCCCGCATAAGAAAAGTCCGGGACCAGATGGCTTCACAGCTGAATTCTATCAAACATTCAGAGAGGATCTACTTCTTGTTGTTGTTATAATATGCTGTTGAGTGGCCTGTGACTCATAGTGACCCTATGTACAACAGCTCTAAACCCTGCTCTATCCTGTGCCAATCTCACTGTCTCCGACACACCTACCCCCATTACCCCAGTCACTGAATCAATCTACCTCATAGAGTGTCTTCCTCTCTTGCGCTGTCCCTACACCCTCCCAAGCATGATGTCTTTCTCCAAGGACTGGTTCCTCCTTGCAACATGTCCAAAGAATGTCAGATGAAGCTTCAGAATCCTTGCCTCCAAGAAGCAGCCTGGGTTAACCCTCTCCAAGATGAACCTATTCATTTTCTTAGCAGTCCGTGGTATATTCAATACTCTTCTCCAACACCACAGCTCAAAGGCATCAGTTCTTCTTCTATCCTCCCTAGTCATTGTCTAGCCCTCTGATGCATACATAGCAATTGATTGCAAAGACCGTGGCCTGTATCAGGTGCATCTTAGTCTAGGGTGACACCATTGCTCTTCAGTACTTTGGAGAGGTCCCTAACAGCAGACTTTCCCATAGTAATACGTCTTTTAATTTCCTGGCTGCTGGTACCAAGAGTGTTGACTGTGGGGCCAAGCAAACTAAAGCTGTGAACAATCTCAATCTCTTCACCATCCATCCTGATGATGCCAATTGGCCCAGTGTTGAGAATCTTTGTCTTCTTGATACTGAGCCTCAATCCATATTGAAGGCTGCAGTCTTTGACCTTCTGCAGCAAGTGCTTTAGGCCCTCCTCAGTTTCAGCAAGCAGGTTTGTGTCATCTGCATAATTCAGATTGTTCGTGAATCTTCCTCCAAGCCTGATGCCACACTTCTCCTTATACAGCCCAGCTTCCAATTCTACTTAAACTAAAAAAAGAAAAAAAATTGAAAAAAGAAGGAAAACCAGGTAAAGATACTACCAAGAAAGAAAACTACAGACCAATATCTCTCATGAATATAGATGCAAAAATCTTTAACAAAATCCTAGCTAATAGAATCCAAAAGCACATCAAAAAATAATTAATTATAACCAAGTGGGATTCACAGAAGGTACACAAAGATGGTTCAATATAAGAAAAATGATCAACATAATTCACCATATTAACAAAGTAAATAACAAGAACCATATGACCTTAGCAATTGATGCAGAAAAGGCATTTGACAAACTGTAACAAGCTTTTCTGATAAAGACACTCAGTAGAATTGGAATAGAAGGGAATTTCCTCAACATAGTGAAAAGTATATAAGCGAAACCAAGAGGCAACATTATTCTCAATGGAGAAAGACTAAAAGTATGTTCCTTGTGAACAGGGACCAGACAAGGATGCCCTCTGTCACCACTTATATTCAATATTTTACCGGAAGTGCTTGCTAGGGCAATGTGACAAGAGGAGGAAATAAAAGGCATCCAGATTAACAAAGAGATGGTTAAACTGTCACCATATACAGATAATATGATAGTGTACACAGAAAACCCCAAAGACTCAACAACAACAGCAACAACAAAAAACTGTTAGAATTAATAAGCCAATTTAGTAGAGTGGAAGAATATAAGACCAACATCCAAAAATCAGTGGTATTCCTCTACAGTAACAATGAGAACTCAGAGAAGGAAACGAAGAAAACAATACCATTTACAATAGCCAACCACAAATTGAGATACTTGGGAGTGAACCTAACTAGAGATACAAAAGATCTATACAAATAAGACTACAGAGCATTTCTGCAAGACACAATAAAAGATCTAAATAAATGAAAAAAAAATGTGTCCTGTTCATGAATAGGAAGACTCAATCTTGTGAAAAATGACAATCCTACCAAAAGCAATCTACATGTCCAATGCCATTCCAGTCCAGATACCAAATTAATTTTTCAAGGAGTTCCAAAGGGAACAAATTGTCATGTCTATTTGGAGAGGCAAGAGACCCTGAATAAGCAAAAAACTTCTTAAAAACAAAAATGAAGTAGGAGACATAACACTCCTGGACGTCACAGTATGGTACTGGTACAAAAACAGTCACATAGACCATTTGAACAGAATTGAGAACCCAGAAATAGATCCAACTATCTATGGTCAACTTATATTTGACAAGGAAATCAAATCTATGAAATAGGGACATGACAACCTCTTCAACAAATAGTGCTGGCAAAACTGGATTTCCACCTGCAAAAGGCTGAAACAGGATCCACATCTCACACCTTACACAAATCAACTCAAGGTGGATCTGAGACCTGGGAGTAAAAGCCCAAACCATGAAGTTCATAAGAGACAAACTGGGATCAAGCTTAAAAGCGCTACTCTATGGTATGAAGAGATTGCTAAATACAACCGGAAAGGCACAATCTGAAGAGGATAAAATTGATGAATGGGACCTTCTAGAGATTAAATCTCTGTGTGCATCAAAAACGTTTTCCAACAGGGTGAAAAGAAAACCTATTGACAGGGAACAAATATTTGGTAATATCAGTTTAGACAAGAGTCTCATAAGGAATGTTTACAGAATACTCCTG
>NW_006400033.1:936994-937945 GCF_000299155.1 Elephantulus edwardii
AAAATTGTAGTTTTTAATAAGAAAAACCTTCTACTCACAAAAATGGATATGAGAAAGAACCTGATGGGTTGTACCTCAAATGTACCTTTATTATTCTGGAAAGACTCAACTATAGTTATAGGAAAGTGACTGGGGTTCTTGACTCATTAAACTCTTGTTGGTGCTCATGGCTAAAAAAAAAAAAAAGAAAAAAAAAGCTGAATATAGAAATCATATATGATCCAGCTATTCCATTTTTTTGGAATATACCTCAAGAAAATAAAAACTGAAGCACAAATAGAGACTTGTAGACCAATGTTATTTACCATTGCAAGAACATGGAAATAGCTCAGATGTTCAACCACAATTGAATAGATTGAGAAATTATGGAACATTCACACAATGTAATACTATGAAGCATTAAGGAGTAATGATTTTGTAAATTAGTGCCTAACTTGGGAAGGATTGGAAAGCATTATGAACTCAGTCCCATAAGGACAAATTCTGTATAAAATCATTATTGTAGAATGAGTGTGAGGATTTGGGGGGGCAGAGGGGTAAGGATTGGGGGGTGAATTAATCATGGGGTCACACAATTTGATGGGTGGGGCAGTGAGGGAAATGGGAAGGATCTGGTGTGAAAGCAATGTATTTGAATTTTATAAATAAACTAGTATAGAATATAATGTGAAAGAGAATGTATATGAATGATTGTATGAAACACAATGTATATGAAAGAAACATACTGTAAAGGGATTATTATATGAAAAGAAATTAAAAATATTAAAAAATGAAGAAACTATTTAATTGCTGCATTAATTTGAGATTTTTCTTTTGGCACTATCAATACATTTGGTAAGTCTGAAAAAGAAAAAAAAAAAAAAAAAAAAAAGCAAAAACACTTGGAGTACAAGAACTGTGCCAGGAAAGAAATTAAAAATATTAAAATCTGAAGAAACTATTTAATTGCTG
>NW_006400033.1:938045-939248 GCF_000299155.1 Elephantulus edwardii
AAAATATTAAAAAATAGAAAATCTCTTCTCCTTTTTTAAATTGTGATTTGAATGAAAATTTACAAAGCAAATGGATTTTCCACTTACACCCATTTCCTTTTATAGCTTTAATTACAATACCCACAATGTAAAATGACACTTTTCAGTTTCTCTCTGTGATGATCATCCTCATCTTGTCTTCCCGACTCCATTCCTGGGCAAATGCCCTTTTGACCATAGATGGCTGATTACTCTAAAGAGCTGTTTTTATTCTTTTGGTCATCTTACAGATTTATCTATTGTTTGGCTGAAAGTTGAGCCATGGGGAAAGAATTTTGTCCCAACATCAAAGGATGACTAAAATCTTGGAAATTTTGACCTGGAAGCCTGTTCATTTTTAATATGAAAAAAGTTTGCTTTTTTAAAACTAGGGTCGCACAATTCTATGGGTGGGTGGGGTGAAGGAAATGGAAAGGATCTTTTGTGAACAACAATTTATTCAAACTTTGTAAATAAATCAGAATAAAATTAAAAAAACCCAAAAACTGAATAGGCCAATAAAAAAAGAATAAATTAGAACTCTTCTCAAAGTTTTTTCCCTTAAAAAAGCAAAAGCACCAGATGATTTAATAAATAAATTACATCTAATTTCCCAGACCTTTCAATTTCTGTGATTAAATGAGGCTGGAGATACAATGATAGAATTCTGTACAGTCAATAATTTATCCATTGCAAACACCATCTATAAGAAACCTAAACATAGTCTATACACATGGATTTCACCTGATGGTATGCACAGGAATCAGATCGATTACATCTGTGGAAAGAACTGCTGGAGAAATTCAGTATCAGCTGTAAAAGTAGGCCAGGTGCTAATTGTGGAACAGACCACTAACTACTCATATGCAAGTTCAAACTAAAAGTAAAGAAGGTTAAATTAAATCCACAGGAACCAAAATTTGACCTTGGGTCTATCCTATCCGAATTTCAAAATCATCTCAGGAACAGGTTTGAGGCCTTGAACAATGAAGATCAGATGAACTGTGGGAGGATATCAAGAATATTATCCATGAAGAATACAAAAGATCAATACAAAGACAGAGGAAGAAGAAAATACCAAGAGGAATGTCAGAAGAGATTCTAAATATTGCACTAGAATGCTGAGAGAGCCAAAGCAAAGGGAAGGAATCAAGGAGAAAACTGTTCAAAAGAGATATATAACTA
>NW_006400033.1:939759-962198 GCF_000299155.1 Elephantulus edwardii
AAAAAAAAGAAAACAGTGCAACAATGAATGAATGGAAACCCAAAATCTCTGTAAATGTTCATTAAAATTAATAAAATTTAATAAAAAAAAAGAATTCAATGAGCTGACCAAAAGATTGCAAAGGGCAGTGTGAGAAGACAAAGCAAAATATTATAATGAAATGAGCAAAAAGCTGGAGTTGGAAAATTAAAAGGGCCAAACTCGCTTGGCATTTCTTAAGCTGAAGGAACTGAAGAACAAATTCAAGCCTCGAGTTGCAGTACTTAAGGATGCAGTGGGTGGAATAGTAAATGATCCAGGAAGCATTAAATGAAGATGGAAGTAGTGTATACAGTCATTGTACCAAAAAGAATTGGTTGACACAGAAGAATTTCACAAAACAATATATGAGCAGGAGGTAATAGTGATGAAGGAGAAAGTTCAAGCTTCTCTGGAGGAATTGGCAAAAAACAAGGCCCCAGAAATTGACAGTATACCAACTGATGTATTTCTACAAATAGAAGCTGCCCTGGATGTAGTCATTAGGTTTTGTCAAGAAAACTCCTTTGCCAACTGAATGGAAGAGATCCATAATTATTCCTATCCAAAGAAAAGGTGATCTGACAGTGTGGAAATTATTGAACAACATCACTAATATCACCCACAAGAAAAATCCTGCAGAAGATTATCCAAAAATGACTTGAGCAATACATTAACAGAATTACCAGAAATATAAGCTGGATTTAGAAGAGTCTGTGACACTAAAGACATTATCACCAATTTCACATGGATCTTGACTGAAAGCAGAGTACCAAAGGAATGTCTATCTGTGCTTCATTGACTATGAAAAGGCATTTGACTGTGTAGATCACATCAAATTGTGACTAACCTTGAGAAGAATGGGAATCCCAGAACACTTGATTATACTCATTTGAAACCTATACTTTAACCAGGAGGCAGTCATTAGAACAAGGAAGCATGGAAACACTGCATAATTAAAAATTAGGGTGTCAGGGATGAGACCTGTCTCCGTACCTTTTCAATCTAAATGCAGAACAGATCATTTGTGAGGCTGGACTTTATGAGGAGGAGTGTGGCATCAGGATTGGAGGAAGACTCATCAACAATCTGTATTATTCAAATGCTACAACCTTGCTTGCTGAAAATGAGGATAACCTGAAGCATTTGCTGCAGAAAGTCAAGAACTATAGTCATGAATATAGATTGAGAAGACAAGGATTCTCACCACTGGGCCAACTGACAGCACCATGATATATGGAGAAGAGATTGAGGTTGTTAACAATTTCAGCTTGCTTGGCTCCACAAACAACACTTTTGGTACCAGCACTCAGGAAATCAAAAGACGAATTGCACTGGGGAAGTCAGCTGTCAAGAACCTCTGCAAAGTGCTTAAGAGCCATGATGTCAGTTTAGAAACTAAGGTCCATAGATCCAGGTCGTAGTCTTTGCGATTACTTGTTTTGCGTTGGAGAGTCAGACCATGACTAAGGATGACAGAAGAAATGTTGATACCTTTGAGTTGTGGTGCTAGAGAAGAGTATTGAACATACCATGGACCACCAGGAGAATCGTCTCTGTCTTGGAAAGGGTGAAACCAAATTTCTTTTTGGAGGCAAGGATTTTGAAACTCCATCTCACATACTTTGGGCACATGGCCAGGAGGACAATTCCTTGGAGGAGGACATCATGTTTGGAAGGGTGGAGGGACAACGCAGGAGAAATAGACCCTGGATGAGATGGATTGATACAGTAACTGGGGTAATGAGATTAGTGTGTCAGAGTTAGTGAGACTGCCTCAGGATAGAGCAGAGTTTAGAGCTATTGTACATAGTTGCTATGAGTTTTAGGTAACTCCACAGCATATAACAATTAAGTTCTTTCAGAGCATAGAAAAGGATTTAAAGCCTACAAGACTAGCTACCAATCTCACCGCATTAAGTGATTTAATAAAGGGATTTGATTAAATGAACTATTTCCAAAGAGGAACATAAAATTCATAGCAAGCTAGAGGGAAAGGAAAACTTTCCATTTTTAAAATTATAATTTTAACAAAAGTTTACAGAAAAGTTGGATTTTCATTCATTCATTGTTGCACACTTTCCTCCCTCCTCTTCCCACAGTTCACTTTTTAAAAAATATTCATTCATTGTTGTACAGTTTCCTCCCTCCCCCAGTCCACTTGACAATGTACCTCTTATTCTGGACTGTTGTCGTACTTGTAATACCTAATCATTTATCTCTTTTAAATAGTTCTTTCCTTCATCTGTTCCAATGTAATGTTCATCATCTGTCTATCCTTTGCTTAGTGTCCCCCTAGTCCCCTTGTCAGTCCTGTATTATAGCAGTGGCGGTATGTAGTATTTGTCCTTTTGTGACTGAGATATTTCACTCAGCATAATGTCCTCCGGGTCAGTCAAGTTGTGTAATGTTTTATGAGTTCCTTGTTTTTCTTATTTTTTCAGTGCTGTGTAGTATTCCATTGCATGAATATACCATAGTTTTTCTATCCATTCGTTTGTTGATGGGCACTTGGGTTGCTTCCATCTCTTTGCTGTTGTGAAGCAGCAATAAACATTGTGTGTATCTGTCTGTTTGGATGGTAGCTCTGGTTTCTTTAGAGATAAAAACGTTCTAATCATGATATAGGTAAACTACTAAAACAAACATCTTATTCAATGGTAAAAATTAGACATTAACTCAAAATTAAGACAACCATAAGTTGTTGTTGTTGTTTTTATACACTTATCACTGTTATGTTTCAACAGTCTACTGGTGATATGAGCCAATTTAATAAAATAAGAAAAGAAGAAGAGAATTAAAAGTTTGTCATTAATTGTTTTAAACTATATTGTGCTAGTGATTACACAATGCTATAAATTACACTAAAAACTATTGAGTTGTACACCTTAAATGGTAAGTGAATGATATATCTAGCTCATGATTGTTGTTGAATTCTGTTGAGTTGGAATTGACCCATAGCTGACTCCCCGTGGGTTTTCAGAGGCAGTTGATAGCATGAGAGGAGATTGTCCATCCTTCTCCCATGGAGCAGCTGTTGGATTTGAACCACTGTTCCTTCAGGATTGCAGCGCAGAGTCATACCACTAGGCCACCAGAGCTCCCTAGCATTTGGTTACTTAGAACATAAATGAGTATAAAGTTAAAAACTAAAAAATTGAGAGGGGTTGGAAATGTAATAAAGGATAAAATCAATATATAAAAGTCAGATTCCAACAATAGTTGTTCACAGAAATTGGAAAATGGTCTTGATCTCATGGAGTTATCAGAGTGATCGGATTCTGCCAAGATCAGAGAGCTGGATGACATTTCCTCGAACTTGGTGCTTCCCCTAGAGATGAAGAGATCTGACTGGATGTAAGAGCTCAGAGGAAAACAAATCATTATAGTTCAGAGATGAGACACACTTGGGGTGTGTGTGTTTGTGTGTGCGTGTGTGTGCGCATGCTTAGGTAGGGATTCTCACCTGCAGTTAGATTATGAGGCAACTAGGCTCCTACAGTGTGTCCCCAAATGCCCAACTCCATGGCTCCTTTTCCGTGGCACATGAAGTTCAAATTTGTCTCCCCTCTTTAAAGGCTTCCACAGTTTGACACCAGACCACAGGCAATGCTTTCACATTGCCATTGCTGTGTTCGTTTCTCAATCCTCCAGCAGTCAGCAGCCTGATCTCAAACTATCAAGCCAATCTCACTAAATGATCTATGTCTAAATTGTTGAATGAGAAGCTAATTTGCTTTGTAAACTTTCACCTAAACCACACGAAAGGATGTTAAACCAAAACAAAACTTGTTTCTATTGACTTGATTCCAAGTCCCTACAATTCTGAGTATTACAGGGTAGAACTGCGCCAGAGCATTTTCTTGGCTGTGATCTTCACAGAAGCAGGTCACCACGGCTGCTGCAGTGCCACCGGCTCAGTCCCAACCACGGTACCACACAGGGACCTCCCCAGACTACCCAGTGATGTCTAACCCATTGCAGTTGCTGTGTAAATTGGTCAGAACGGACCCATAGCTAACCCTCTGGCAGGTTTTCAGAGACAATTAATCTCAGATGAGGAGATTGCCTGTCCTTCTCTTGTGGAGAAGCTGGTGGCCTCAAACCACGTGCCTTTGGGATTGCAGCGCAGCTTCTTGCCACTAGGCCATGAGTGGATTCTGACTCATGGCAACTCTGTTAGGTTTTCAAGGCTGAAAAATTTTTTTTTAAATTTGAGTGAAAAGTTAGAAATAATATTGGGTTTTGATTCAATTATTTATATACGCTTGGTTATATAATATTACTGATGAATGATTAATGTAGAATTATAATGTCTGATCAATCCCTTATCTTATACTCTTTTCATTTACCCAATTTATCAATTTATTAACTTCCATTCCCCTCTCCCTCCCTTCCTATCCCTACTAACCATCCAAAAATGGTTCTGTGTGTAAACTTTTTCTTAGCTTTTTATTATAATAATTTTTCTTTTGTGATTACATCATTCAGCATAATTTCTTATAGTTTCTTCCGTATTGTGCAGTGTTTCATAAACTCTTTATCATTCTTCTCTGTTGCACAGGACTCTATCATGTGACAGTACAATAATAGGTTCTTTGGCCATTTGTCCATTGATGGATATGAGGGTTGTTTCCTTCTCTTTGCTATTGTAAATGTCACTGCAAGCAACAACAACAACAAATTGTTATGGGATGCTCAGTTTTTCCATCCCACCAATTTAAATTGAGCAGTTTTAGCAGCAAAGGTAGGATTCAATCAGCAAGGAAGAGGAAGCAGAGAGTGCAATAAGCATCTTTTGGAACCATAGATTCCTGAGCCAGTCGGACCAGGATCTTTATTAGAGCAGTCAAAGCTTCGGCAGAGAACCAGAGACTGGCACGAGGCAGAGCTGACCTGGGACTGCTGCTCCATGGATCCAGAGCCAGAGGCCCTCGCTCAAACTTGCTCGAGGCCTGAAGGAAGACACCATATGTCAGGACTAAGGGAACTTTGTAATACTGACCTAAGTCATGAGGCTGAAAATCTAAAGACTTGCAAGCTTCTTAAGAATATGCCTTGACTGACGAACTGTATCCTGTTGCCAATCTGATTGTAACCTGTTCAATAACAAACCCTTTTACCATGAGTATGGTACAGTGAGATCTGTCTGGCTATTGAAACAGAGTTTGGATTCTGTCCTACAGCAGTATTATTGATGTTGGAATTAGTAGGAGTAAGTGTGGGAGTATGGGGGCTGTGTCTGACCTTATGGGAATTGGTTTTGTACTGCGGATGTTACTGTTGGGGACTGTTGCCTTTTGTGGAGTTGGCACAGGTCAGATATGACTGTCCCCACACTTTCCTCACTCTTTTTCACAGCTGTAAAGCTCCCCTAGAGACTACACCCTCAGAGTGCCCTGGGAAGATAGTGGGTTTTTTACTGTCGTTATGTGCCATTGGGCTGGAACTGACTTATAGCTGATCCTTCAGTGGATTTTCAGAGGCTGTAAATCACATAGGAAGAGATTACCCATCTTTCTCTTGTGGAGCAACTGGTAGACTTGAACCATCTGCCTTTAGGTTGGCAAAGCAACTCCTTACCTACTAGGCCACCAGAGCTTTCCGGTAGAACATTAGAGGCACACAAGTCTGAGTCAGGGTTATAATGTTGTACTCAGCACTTGCAAAGAATATGAAGTGAAATATGAGATGTGTAAGATAAAGACTTCATTACCAGATGTAGAAAGAGATTGAGTTCTGGGTGGACCAGTGAAGTTGGATAAGGAACAAGCAAGGCCAGGGATAGGTAGTCATGGGAACAAATGTGTGGGGACAAAAGGAGTTGCAGAATTGGAAGCCGAGTTCAGCACCTTGATATATCAGTTTGGCAAACGTTTACAGATTGGCAATACCTGGTATTGCCAGGGTGTGGACAGCAAAATTTCATATTTAGAAATGGGGCAGTGTTGTCAACTTTTCTGAACAGGAATTTTACAGAATGCACCAGAATGTAACATGTATATACATGGAGAACTCCGGTGGCCTAGTGGGTAGGAAGTTACACTGCCAACACAAAGGCAGGCAGTTCTAATCCACTAGAGGCTCCTTGAGAGAAAGATGGACAATCTCCTTCTGTGAAACGAGTCACGTGAGTAATTGGCACATAGCAGCAACCCATACAAATGACTAGGTAATTCCAAAGTAGGCATTTATCTTATCTTAATTGGACAGATGATAATCAGAGGAATGTGGCTCTCAGACTGGTCAAGCATCAGTTACTCAGCTCTTCTATACTGCTGGAGGAGAAACATGTTAAATTATGTGAGTTACGATTAAGAGAGGGGCAGAGTCCTAACAGGAACTGCTACCAAGAAACCAGCAATAGGAAAATTGACTAAGCAAAGCCTCAAACTGCTGCAGACAATCACAGACAGCAAGGTAGGTGCTGAGAAAGGATCTGTTGGGCAAAGGTCATAACTATCCTTCCAGAACCTTATAGGTTTTTTATGGGCTATGACCACTCCACTTCCTGACAGAGAGAAGTTGGAAGTGGAGAAAGAACATCCCAGGAGAAGCTTGGACTTGTACATCCAACCAAATGCAAGACTGGATGATTAGAAAGGTGCTGTTGGAGCTGTGAAGGAGTTATGCAACATATATACATGGTAAAACAAGGAGAAAGCCATGAGTGGAGCCAACAAGTTCTCAGCCCATGTGAGGTTGACCAGCAATGCTGGCCCCACTGGCTGCTGGTGAGCGGAACAGTGACTTACCCACTCTCAGTTCCATCTGTCAAACTGAAAGAGGAGCACACCTCAGGAGCTGGCTGAATTTCATGAGACCCTGGAAGTGAAAATATCTTAGTACTGTGTCAGGAAATATAACCAGAACTTGCCCCCCTCCCCCCGCTGCCCCACAGACTCTTAACTGTATGTAAATGTTCACTTTTACATGTTATTCATCTTAGCCTGGTCAAACCCTTCAGAACAGGAGCTTTCCGGTTCCCCCAAGACAAAGTAGAGTGCCCTTCCATCCCCACTCCCTCACCTGCTATGCCTGGGGCAACCCCACCACAAGCCATGTGCCAGCCTAGTGTACTCCCAAGCAGGCCTAGGTAGGTGTGTGAATGCCTTTGTCTGTATAGGCAGATGGTAAGTATGCAGAGCTCCATCCAGGAAGGAAAGAAGGAGTGCTGAGAGACAGGAAGACCACCCCTCTTTCTCGCACATGGTCCAGTCTGTGTGGAACCGTGTTGATCTGATGCACATGCAAAAACTAAAGCCTCTCTGCGTGCTATTATGCAAATCTTTGGCTTCTGCAAGCCTACTCTCATCTTTAAAATAGTGGCAACACTTTTCCTAAGAGCAGTTATGAGTCATGAGAGAAACTAGGTGGTGATTGGCCTTGTAAACAACTGAGAACTCTGTTGATGAAAAAAACCCAAAAAGCAACATCCAAAACAACAACAAGATAGTAACAATGAACTAAAGCAACCACAACCCTCATTTTAATTGATTCTGACTTAATGATTCTGTATGTCAGAGCAGATTTGCACTCCAGTGCCTCCTTGGCTGTCATCCTTATGGAAGTAGATCATCAAGTCTTCCTTCCGTACTATCACTGGTCTTTTGCTTAATATTCACATGCAAACCACACGTGCCCCAAGGACCTGTGCCTGCACATACTGCATACTGTTTTCACCGTACACATATTCTCTCTTGCCACAGTATCGTGGTGTGTTGGAGCTGTGGCCCATGTACCAGGAGGTAAGAAGAGGAGGCCTCAAGAGGCTCAGATTACCAGGTGTGAAGTCATGACTCAGTGGCCTTTGCTTAGAGGCCACATGGCTGGGACAGAAATGATGGAGAGGCCAGGGGATCTTCAAGTTTGGTGGGGTAGGAGGGTGGACACTCGAAAGCACTCTGGGATGTGGAAGGGCAGGTAGCAAACAATGACAAAAGCAGAGGCTGAGCCCCAGGGAGGAAGGCCTGACCTCCCTTGCTTAGCTTTCCGTGCATACTGTGGCTCACCACAGCCTCCTATCGAGCCCACCTCAGCGCTCACCTGGCCCCAGCACTGGGCTCCCAGGAGTGAGGCAGTCTAAGAGCAGAAAGGGAAGTGTTCTGAGGGAAAGTGCCATTGGACAGGGCACTCACGAGATACCTACTGTCACCTTCTCCTGCTCTTGAGGCTCTGAGCACAAACAAAATACATATGAGAGAGGGCTCACTACACGCAAGCTGCTCTAATCAACAGCTGTCATCATACTTCAGCCCAGGTGGGGGACTTTATCAGGCCTGCGCCACCACGTGACATGAGAGGCACCAGGCTCACCTCAACCACATGGACCACTGGGCAAACTGCCTTCAACTAGCCACCTTACTTTCTGACCAAGACCGTGACCACCAAAACTACACTAAACCCAGACCCAGAAAAAGATTTTTTTTTTAATGTAGCTTTACTCTCAGCTTTTTGAGGAAGCACCAAACTGCCTTCCAGAGTGGTTGTACCATTTTACAGTCTCACCAACAATGTATAAGAGTTCCTGTCTCACCACATCCTCTCCAACATTTACTGCTTGCTGCCCAGTTAAACTTTGCCACTGTTACTAGAGTGAGAGGGTATCTCATTGTGGTTTTGATTTGCATCTCTCTTATTTCCAAGTGATTTAGTATTTCTTCATGTGTCTGTTGGCCATTCGAATATCCTCCTCTGTGGAAATTCTTTCAATGTCTTTTGCCCATTTTGTAATTGGGTTAGCAATCTTTTTCTTGTGGAGGCCCAGGAGTATTCTGTAAACTTTTATTGTAAGACCCTTGTCTGAGATAGTATTACCAAATGTTTGTTCCTAGTCAGTATGTTTTCTTTTCACTCTGTTGGAACAAGTTTTTAATGTGCACAAGGATTTAATCTTTAGATGGTCCCATTCATTAGTTTTATCCTCTTCAGATTGTGCCTTTCTGGCTCTATTCGGCCGTCTTTTTATATTGTAAACTAGGGCTTCTATCCCATTTTGCTTGATCCCATTTTGTCTCTTATGAACTTCATGGTTTTGGGCTTGACTCCCAGGTCTCTGATTCACCTTGAGCTGATTTTGTGTAAGGTGTGAGATGTGGATCCTCTTTCAACTTTCTAATGTCCAACCACAGTCAAATGGATTGAGAAATTAAGGTACATCCATACAATGGGATATTATCCTACACTCGGGAGCAATGATTTTGTAAATGATTACTTAACTTTAGAGGGACTGGAGAGCATTATGCTGAGTGAACTAACTCAGTCTCACATGACAAATATTGTACAAAGCCATTATTGCAGAATGAGTATGAGGATCCCAGGGGAGGAAGAGTAGAGGGATGAGCATGTGGGGAGATTAATCATGGGGTTGTTCAATTTGATGGGAGGTGGTTGAGGAAAATGGAATATGGTGTGAAAAACAATGAATTAGAATTTTGTAAATAAACTAATATAAAACATAAAAAATGTAACTTTGCATATGTATAAAAGTTAACTCTGAAATAATTGCATAGGTTAAAAACATAGAAGGCCCATTACTGTGATTTGACCTCACTTAGCTCTCACTTTTTTATGAAAATCGTCTGTCTATAAGACTTCTGATAACAAGCCAGAGCCATGGAGGGAAAAGACAGCATATGGTCTGAAGCACTTCTAAGTGGAGAAAAACAAAGGGGAAGCAAAATAAATCTGGCTTCAAGACACAAACCAGAAGGAATACCCATGCTTTGAACAACGGCTTTATGCCATTCTGTGAAAAAAAGCAATACATTTTCTGTTAAAATATTATTATGAAAAATTTCTGATTAAGTAATATTAATACTTCATTATTGAGCATCATAATTAACTGACTAAACTATTACAGCCAGAAAAAAATTCATTCCAGAAGTCAAATGTGCCTTAAAAGTATTTACGCTTCTGAAAACAACCAGCTATGTTTTCTGTCCCAGAGTCAACTGTATAAGAAATATTTTTCAGTGTAAAGCAATATCATCCCAATTGAGTAACTTAAAATTTTCTGTATTTCCTTTCTGTTTTAAAGTACGTGGCTTCTAATAAGGATCTTTGGTAGAAATTTGTTTAAATGTTTCACAGTAAAAGTTTGATTTTCATTCATTTGATATGTGACATACCAATTCCTTTAATTCTAAATAAAAGAAAACTGAAGCTGCGCTGGTCTTCAGTTACACAAAACCAGGCTTCACATTCTTTACCAGTTTCCTTTGTCAAATACAGTAATGTATGAAGTGCTAATACTTGTTTGATTTTACATATATCACATAGACATGTCATATATATATATATATATATATATATATACACACACACATGTACTCATAACAAGAGAAGCTGACAAACTTTAAAATATCTAGAAAAACATTACCTTTTCTGCATCATTGTTTATCATATTTAAGTCCTTTAATTTATCGCTTGATTAACCAAAATACCCCTTGAAACACATGAGGGAGAGAAGAGTTTAAAAGTGAAATATGATAGAGTATTATGGTTAACACAAGAGTCCAGAATGAAGGCTGCATAGTGGAGTGTACTCGGGGTGGGGGGATTGTATAGCAATGAAGGAATTTTTCTTTTACTTTTCAAAGAGAAGAGCAAACTGGGTGGAGGGGTGGGCAGGGAGAAAAGTGCAACAATGAATGAATGGAAGTGAAAAATCTCTGTAAATGTTCATTAAAATTAATAAAATAAAAAAATGGAAAAAATACTCTTGTATAGGTCTCAATGAAATAACTTAGCAAAACAATAATAATGATAATCTTACACCATCAGCTAATATGGACATGGAAAAAAAAGAAACATCTACAGTGTATGAAATGCTAGAAGTCATCAACAAGGGAGGAGTGTTATGCCTGTCTGATTTCTTCAAGAACACTACATGAGTTTCAGCTTCCTGATATGTAAACATAATTAAACCTGTCCCCACAGTTTACATTTTCACTTGTATATGCTGAGCTGGTCAATAAGGAGTGCATGTCAACATCAATAAAACAAAAATTCTCACCACTGAGTCAGTTGGCAGCATCATGATAGATGGAGAAAAGATTGAGGTTGTTAGTAATTTGAACTTGCTCAGATCCATAATCAACACTCTTGGCACTAGCAGTCAGGAAATCAAAAGATGAGTTACTTAAGGAAAGTCTGCTGTCAGGGACTTCTCCAGAGTGCTAAAGAGCAACGATGTTGGTCTAGACACTAAGGTGCACCTGATCCATGCCATAGTCCTCTCAATCACTTGCTATGTGTCTGAGAGCTGAACAACGACCAAGAATGACAGAAGAATCAATGTCTTCGAGTTATGGTGCTGGAGGAGAGTGTTGGACATAACATGGACTGCTAAAAGAATGAATAGGCCTACCCTGGAGAGGTAAAGCCAGGTTTCTCTGTGGAGACAAGGACTGTAAAACTCCATCTCATATACTTTGGGTATGTTGCCAGGAGGAACCATTCTTTGGAGAAGGACATCAAACTTGGAAGGGTGGAGGGACAGCACAAGAGAGGAAGACCCTGGATGAAATGGATTGACACAGCGACTGTGGCAATGGGGGCAGATGTGTCAGAGACAGTGAGATTGGCTCAGGATAGGGCTGGGTTCAGAGCCATTGTTCATAGGGTTACTATGAATCAATTCCACAGTGCATAATAACAATAACAATTGTGTCCAGTAATCAGACCATGCGATCACTGGCCTATCATAACACTAGTGCCTCAGTTGTGAATGTTCAGCGCATACCAATGTAGTGTGTTTTCTCCTTCTCTTTTCAAAAGTAATTGGGAACTTTTGGAAAGCTGAGAACACACCTTCATTTGAATGTGGGAGTTGTTACAAGCACACACAACATAAATTGCAGAAGAGTTAACTAGTCTTCATGTATTTCAAGTTTTTTTTAAAGTGAATTTCATGCTACCAAAAACTTATCTACATATTTATTTTCAATCAATAAATGTTGCTTATAAAACCTGGGGTGGGGGAAATGTAGCTTTATCAAGAATAATTGGTCAGGAGACTTGTTAATGCCAAGAAAGGGCCACAAAACACCACCTGCCAGCCCGCTGACTGCAGCCTCATTAGCATAGTGAAAACCAGGCTCTGAGTAGAGCTTGGATCCCATTCCGTGGAGGTGACGGCATCACCAGCTACTCTGAATTTGTGCCGAATGTTGGCTAGGCTAGTGCGTGCCCTCTGTGATTCTTGTATGCACCCCCTTCTTTATGACTGTGTAAAAGCCAAAGTCCTCTCTGAGAACTGGACTCACTGCCCCTCTCATGTCCACACACGATGCAGCATTCTTCCTCTCTGCTGTCCTTTTTGGAGGGAGGACGCATCTCCACTTCAGATGACATCATTGGTGCCGTCCCAGTGTCCAGGCCTGAGAGACCAAGGTCTGGCCCTGACCCTCTAGCACAAGATTTCTTGAGGTCTATTGCAGACTGTGCCCAGTGTGACAAGGTGGTCTGAGGGTTGTGTCGGATTATCTGGCCAGACAGAAAACACTAGATAAAGTTGTGTAGAGGCAGGAAGAGGATGTCTGTGCTGGCAACACAGGTGACAAAGGGTAGCCTGGGCCAAGTTGGGGTGTGGCGGGGTCACGTGTGTGCTGTCTGAGTGCAGTCTACCCCTCTCTCAGATAACTCCAGCCTCGATAGTCCCCAAGTGAGCCTGGGCTGCCCTTCATCCCCAAGTGAACAGCACTGGTGATGCTGCCATTACCTTCTCAGCCCCAAACAACCTTCCTTCTCACAGTGTCTCCACCATCTCTATCCACATCTCACCTGCTGCTACCACTCCCTGTCTTAGAGCCTTTCTTGGGAAATGTGTTACTTACTCTCCTCGATATTTGAAAGAAATCTTGACAAACAATGAAGAGTGGGTACAGGAACCCAAGCACTGAGTTTTTCTACAGACTACGAAGCATAATGTAATTGATAAATTGCTCTGGCTGAGTCAGGGAGAAAAATTTGGCTTCTGAGAGGGAGGTAAGGAAGGTTCAGGGAAGCCAGGAATAGAACAGGAAGAGGAAGAGGTTGAAAGGCAACAGGCGGCACTCCAGGTGATGCAAAATATCTCAGTCACAAAAAGACAAATATTGCATAGTGCCCTGTTATAAAACAGGACTGACACTGGGGTTGGGAAGAGACTGAGAAAGATGGGATAAATTATGTATATTGCACTGAAAGAGATGAGGAAGAGAAATGTTTAAAAGGGATATGTGATTAGGTATTATTGTCATGACAGGAGTCCAGAACAAAGGATGCATAGTGGAGTGGACCTGGGAGCAGGGATTGTAAAACAATGAAAGAATTTTTCTTTTACTTTTCAAAGAGAAAAATTGGGGGGGAGGGGTGGGCAGGGAGCAAAGTGCAACAATGAATGAATGGAAGTCCAAAGTCTGTAAATTTTCATTAAAATTAATAATAATTTTAAAAAAGGAGGGAAAAGAAACAGAAAGGATGGTGACATATTCAGAGGGACTGTGGAAGAAAGCCCTAGCCATTTTCTTTGGACAGGTCAGAGGGTAAAAGCTCAGTGGATCATGGCTCTACTGTGACACACATGGAGTTGCCATAAGTTGAAGCCAATTCAGGGACAACTGTTTTGGTTTTAGTTACTTATCCATTTGAAGGCAGCCACCTCTATGCCCTGACCTCAGCTTCCTGTGAAATTCTTTGCTATCTATTTGGTGTGAGTGGAATCTTTGGTGGATTTCAAAGACAGGATTAAGCCTCACATCTGGAAGCTGTGTGGTACAGAACACAGTAGTCCTATGGGAGCAAGAACCCTGAGAAAGTAGGCCTCCAAGGAGATGGAAGAAACAGAGGGGAGCGTTTGAGAGCTCCGCTGGGGCTGGAGACTTCAGCTAACATCTGGCTTCCATCACGAACCTCGTTTCCTGCTTGGCTTTTGTCATCAGGAAACTCTGAAGCAAATGCCCCATGACCTCCTCAGTTTCAGCAAGCAAGGTTGTGTCTTCTGCATAATGTAGGTTATTGATGAGTCTTCCTCCAATCCTGATGCCACATTCCTCCTCATAAAGTCCAGTCTCCCAAATCTATCTATCATCTATCTATCTATCTATCTATCTATCTATCTATCTATCTATCTATCTATCATCTATCTATGTATCTATGTATCTATGTATCTATCTATGTATCTATGTATCTATCTATCTATCTATCTAACAACCACTTGGCCAACTGACTGAAAGAGATCTATATTTGTTCCCATTCCAAAGAAAGGTGACTCAACAGAGTGTGGAAACTATAGAACAATATCGTTGATTTCACATGTAAGCAAGATTCTGCTGAACATTATCCAAAATCGACTGGAACAGCACATCAGCAGAGAACTGCCTGAAGTCCAGGCTGGGTTTAGAAGGGGTTGTGGTACTAGGGATATTGTAGCTAATGTCAGATGGATATTGGCTGAAAACAGGGAGTACCAGAGGAATGGCTATCTGTGCTTTATTGACTATGCAAAGGCGTTTGACTGTGTGGACCATAACAAACTGTGGCTGACTCTGAGAAAAATGGGAATGCCAGAACACTTGATCATGCTAATGCGAAACTTATACTTTGACCAAGAGGCAGTAGTCAGAACAGAGCAAGGAAACACTGCATGGTTCAAAACTGGGAAGAAGGGCGTACACCAGGGATGTGTCCTGTCTCCATACCTTTTCAACCTGTATGCAGAAGAGATCATCTGGGAGGCTGGGCTCTATGAGGAGAAATGAGGCATCAGGATTGGTGGAAGATCTATCAACAATCTGCGTTATGCAGATGACACAACCCTGCTTGCTGAAACTGAGGAGGACCTGAAGTGCTTGCTGCAGAGGGTCAAGGACTGCAGCCTTCAGTATGGATTGAGGCTCAATGTCAAGAAGACAAAGATTCTCACCACTGGACCAATTGGCCGCATCAGGTTGGATGGTGAAGAGATTGCGATTGTTCACAGCTTTAGTCTGCTTGGCTCCACAATCAACACTCTTGGCACCAGCAGCCAGGAAATTAAAAGACGTATTGTGATGGGAAAGTCTGCTGTTAGGGACTTCTCTAAAGCCCTGAAGAGCAACGGTGTGTCTCTGGAGACTAAGGTGTGTCTGATACAGGCCATGGTCTTTGCAATCACTTGCTATGAGTCAGAGAGTTGGACAATGACCAGGGAGGACAGAAGGAGAATTGATGCTTTTGAGCTTTGGTGTTGGAGAAGAGTGCTGAGGGTGTCATGGACTGCTAAGAAAACAAACAGATTCATTCTGGAGAGGGTTAAACCGGGCTGCTCCTTGGATTCAAGGATTCTGAGACTTCGTCTGACATACTTTGGTCATTGCAAGGAGAGACTTGTCCTTGGAGCAAGACATCATGCTTGGGAGGGTGGACGGCAGGCGCAGGAGAAGAAGGCCCTCTGGGAGATGGACTGATTTGGTGACTGGGGCAATCAGAATGAGTGTGTCGGAGACAGTGAGATTGGCACAGGACAGAGCAGAGTTTAGAGCTGTTGTACATAGGGTTGCTATGAGTCGCAAGTGACTCAACGGTGACTGCCTCCTGGTCCAAGTATAGGTTTTCACATGAGCACAATCAAGTTTTCTGGTTATCCCATTCTGCTGGTGGGGTAGATCTGAAGTAAAATTTGATTTAATTTTCTTTAGCTTCAGTTTGGACTTGTATATGAGTAGTTGATGATCTGTTGTGCAATCAGCACCAGGCATAGTTTCACAGATGATATTAAGTGTATCCAGCTATTTCTTTCACAGATGTAATCATTCTGATTCCTATATAGACCAGCAGGTGAATTCCATGTGTAGAGTTTCCTACTCAATTCTGTCATTTTACGTCAAGCCTCATTGCTGTCACCAAATTCATGCTTTCTGACTATTGATTCTTCTTCCCTTTTCCCAATTTTTGCATTCCAGTCATCCATTATTATCAAGGTACCTAGGTTGCATGTTCGATTGATTTCCATTTGCAAAGTTGGTAGAAGTCATCTAATTTCTTTCTCATTGACCCCAATGATGCATATATTTGAATGATAGTGGTATTAACAGCTCTTCCTTGTATGCATATGGATATTATCTGTCACTCACAACATTATACTTTAAGATGGATCTACAAATGGTCTTTTTAAACTATGAATGTGGCCCCATTTTCATGTCACCTTTTCATTTTCAGTGTACTATCTGATTTAAAATCCCATGCCAACCCATTTCATTTCACCTATGCCTAGTAATTCAGTATTTGTGTGTTCCATTTCTTCCTTAACAATCTCCAATTTTCTTACAGTCATACTTCTCATATTCCACGTTTCAATCAGTAATGTCTCTGCAACTGTTTCTCCTCCTTTGTGATTCCCTGTAAGAAGGCTCTGCCACTGGTGCTGTGTCTGCTAGTCTATGCTGAGTGTGCTCTATAGTGCATAGGGTTTTCTGAGGCCCGTTAACTTCAAATGTGGATGGTCAATCTTTCGCTGTAGTCTGTCTTAATTTGGATGTTTGATTCTAGAGCAGTATTAGGCAGACAAGCATTTTGTCCAGAAGAGCAGATGAAAGAGAGATCTTTCCTATTATTCAGTAATGACTGCATCACTCACTTAGGAGCTTGTGTCTTTTTCCTTCCCCCACCCCTGCTCCACTAGTATCCAGCTCAGTTCTCTCTCCTTGTCCTTTGAGCACCCTCTTCTCCCCCCCTCTCCCCGTAGCCAATCCTGGTTCCCTGGCTCAGGCCTCCACCCACCTCTGTCCACCTGCTTCCTCTCCACTCCACAAAGGAGAGTTCAGTTCAAGGGCCATCACCAAAAATAGCACACTAGTTAACAGAGTATGTGAAAATCAAATAGAGCAGCCACCCAGTAGAACTGGGAAGAAGTTTTATTTTCAGAGAAACTCAAACTTGGCAAATGTTTGTGGTTCCACAAACGCAACACCAATGCTATTGCTGTTGTTAGGTGCCACTGTATTGACGACAACTCATAGCAAGCCAATGAACAGATCTGAACCTTGCCCTATCCTACATTGACTTCACGATCTCTGCCTTGTTCAAGCTCATTGTGGTTGTCACTGTGTCAATCCATCTCGTTGAAGCTCTTACTCTCTTGTTCATGCTTTACTTCGCCCAACATGATTGTGAAGATGGTAACACTTTGTCCTGTTATGCATGGGATAAGAGTCAGACATGACTCCTCGGCACCTACCAACAAGGCCATTGTCTTGAGATTCCACCGCCTTGGTCAGGCCAATGAGAGGGTTTAGGCCTGGTTTTGAGTTTAGTTCCCCCTCCCCACTCCACTCTGAATCCCCTATTGTGGGATTTTTCAAAGTGGTCAGCAGTGGTAGCCAGCCACCATGTAGTTCCTCTGCGATGAGACCTCACTTTAACTTCCAAACTTTATTTTATGCTAGGTAATTGTGAGGATTTTTATTTTTGTTGAAGTGTAATCTATATGAAAGACTTTGATTTTCATCAGTAAGTACTTCAAATCTCCTACACTTTCAGTAGATAGGGTAGTGTCATCTATGTATTGTAGATTGCTAATGAGTCTTCCTCCGATCTTGATAACTCTTTCTTCTTCATAGTCCAGCTTCTTGGATTTTTTGTTCAGCATAAATATTGTATAAGTATTGTGAAAGAATACAGCCTTGGCACATGCTTTTCCTGATTTGAAACTATGTACTGTTGTTTGTTCTGTTAAATTACTACCTATTCGTGTGTATACAGATTCCATACGAGCACACTTAAATGTCCTAGAATTCTCAATGTCATCCATAAGAACATCCATAAGAACAATCCACACAATTGTTCTTGTTGTTGTTAATATTCCATCGAGTTGCCTATGACCATGGTTATCCTATGAGGCTCTGAACCCTTCCCTGATCTGAGCCAGTCTCACTAATGCCAACACACCAACCCGCATTGCCTCAGTTACCGTATCAATCCATCTCATCCAGGGTTTTCCTATCCTACGCTGTCCCTCCATCTTTCTGAGCATGATGTCCTTCTCCAAGGACCATTTTCTCCTGACTATGTGCCCAAAGTCTGGTCTGTGTGTTGCTGTACAGAGGTAACTTGTGGTTGCTATGATGCTGTAGACTGTGACAGTGATGTGCCAGTGGGCACTCATGGTGGACAGTGTTGGCTGGAGCTTCCCGACTAAATCAAGCCTGGAAGCAGGAGCTGCATCCACTTCCAAAAAGTCTTGCCTCCGGAAACTCTATGTACGAACAGTGCTCAGGCCGCTCGTTCATAGGGTCGCTATGAGTCGTCTACGACTCAACGGCATCAAACAGCAACAACAACATGTGCCCAAAGTATGTGAGATCGAGCTTCAAAATCCTAGCCTCCAATGAGAAACTTAGTTTCATCCTCTCCAAGACAGACCTATTTGTCTTCTTGGCAGTCTGTGATATGTTCAAGACTCATCTCCAGCACCACAATTTGAAGGCATCAATTCTTATGTCATCCTTAGTCACTGCCCGGCTCTCTGAAGCATAACAAGTAATTGTGAAGACCATGGCCTGGAACAGGTGCACCTTAGTCTCTAGACTGACATTATTGCTTTTTAGCACCCTGGAGAGGTCCTTGAGAGCAGATTTTCCCAGTGCAATTTGCTTTTGATTTCTTGACTGTTGGTATTAAGAGTGTTGGTGGTGGAGCCCAGCAAGCTGTATTTGTTAACAACCTTATTCCCTTCTCCATCTATCATGGTGCTGCAAATTGGCCGAGTTGTGAGAATCTTTGTCTTCTTGATGTTGAACTTCAATCCATATTGAAGACTACAGTCCTTGACCTTCTGCGGCAAGTGCTTCAGGTCCTCCTCAGTTTCAGCAAGCAATGTTGTGTCATCTGCATATTGTAGGTTGTTGGTGAGTCTTCCGCCAATTTTTATGCCACATTTCTCCTCATAAAGCCCTGCTTTCCAAATAATCTGTTCTGCATACAGATTGAAATGGTATGGGGACAGGATGCATCCCTGATGCACTCCTGTCCTGATTTTGAACCATGCGATGTTTCCTTGCTCTGTTCTTAGGACTGCTTCCAAGTATAGGTTTCAAATAAGCACAATCAAGTGTTCTGGGATTCCCATTTTTCTCAAGGTTAGCCACAATTCCTTGTGATCCAAACAGTGAAATGTCGTTTTATAGTTAATGGTACTTTCTGTTTTCTGCCAAGATCCATCTGACATTGGCAATAATGTCTCTAGTGTCATGACCTTTTCTAAACCCAACTTGTATTTCTGGTAGTTCTCTGTTAATGTACTGTTCTAGTAATTTCTAGATAATCTTCGGCAGGATTTTGCTAGTGTGTGATATTAGTGATATTGTTTGATAATTTCCACAATCTGTTGGGTCACCTTTTTTTTGGAATGGGAATAAATACGGATCTCTTCCCGTCAGTTGGACAAGTAGTTGTTCTCCAGATTTTTTTAGCACAACTTGGTGAGCATATCCAGGGTAGCATCTTTTTGTAGAAATTTGTAAAAAAGAACAACATATTATATATATTCTTTATTTTATTTAAGCCTCTTGTGTGGCGTAAACAAGACCCCGTGGAGGACTTTTGCATTTAAAAGTTTGTTGTTACATTTTGGAGGAACATTCTGCTAAGTGGTACAGCACTCTTTTGTCAATCTGCTGTACTTAGATAACCTGGGGTTGCTGTGATGCTGAACCTTGTGCCACTGGGGTATCAAATACCATAACGGTTAACCATCGTGGACAGTATTTGGTGGAGCTTCCAGATTAAGACAGGTTTGGAAGCAAGAATGGCATCCACTTCCTAAACAACATGCCTCTGGAAACTATGAACTTTGGGAAATGACAATTATAGAAAGGCTTCAGGTATTTTGTTCATAGGGTCGCTATGAATCATGCTCGACTCGAGGACAATCAACAACACAACCACACAACTGAATAAATAAGTCAATAATTATCCATTTGAAAGTGGCCACCCACCATGTCACAACTCTATAAATAATCCAAGAATACACAGATAATTTTATTAACTGTGCTTTTGCAAAAGCATAGGCAATAAAGCAGATACACATCTTTCTGCTATTCTCTGTTTCCAGTCAAGATTGAGCTGACATCAGCAGTGATACCCCTTATTCCATGTCCTCCTCTGATTTCAATTTGAATTTCAGGACAGTTGTCCATTGATGTACTGCTTCAGCCATTTTTACATTATCTTCAGCAATATTTTGTTTGTATATAGTAGTTAATCATTGTTGCATTTAGAGACCCACCTTTATTTGGAATGGGCACAAATATGAGTGTCTCCCATTGAGTTGGACAGGTAGCACTCTTCCAAATTTTTTTTTCATAGGCAAGTGAGCACTTCCAATGCTGTATCCATTTGATGAGACATAATCCATTGATATTCCATCAATTCCAGCACATTGAATGCAGCTTAGATGTCTTCCTTCAATATCACCTGTTCTTGATCATATACTTAATTTCCTGAAATGGCTGAATGCTTAAAAGTGCTTTTTTGTGTAGTCCCTCCATTCCTTCTTCTTTTGATGTATCCTGCATTATTCAATATCCTTGCCCATAACAAGTGTCTTTTCTAATTAGTTACTTGTGTTTTACCACATCTGTTTGTCTTCCATTTATATCTTAGATCGTTCTCCTGGGATTGCTTCCCTTCCTCCTGAAGTGGACCCTTTGGAGTTCCATCAATAAGGGGTAATTGGTGGTGTGCCCATTCCAACAAAGCTCAAAATGTCTTTATTTTACTCTTGCTCTTAAATTATAATTTCTCTGAATATTAAATTCTAGATGGACAGGATTTTTTTCTTAGCATTTGAAAACATTATTGAACTTTTTATTGGCTCCCATTCTTATATTGAAAAGTCAGAAACCACTCTTCGCAGTTTTTTGATAGGTGAGGTGTCTCTTCTCTTTTGTTGGCTTTTAAAACATAATTGTCTCTGGTGTTCTGCAGGTTTGCTAGGAAATATCTACGGATATATTTCCTTTCCTTTTTATTGCACAAAATGTGTTATATTTTCTGAATTTAATATTGTGTCTAGATCATTCAGAACTAGGTTACATTGCATATGAGAAAATATAGAACAGTAGTTTGTAAAAGGCAGATTGTTTCTCCTTTATACATATATTATCAGGAATTATGCAACCTTATTAGGCCTATTAGCAATATCTTGATAGATGGAGAGAAGATTGAAGTAGTTAATGATTTGATCTTGCTTGGTTCCTTGCCAACAGCAGTCAGACTCAAGAGTGAAAGGGGTGGGAACAGAGGGCTGAGCATGGGTGGGAGAGAAACCACAGGGTTGCACAGTTTGGTGGGTGTAGGGAGCGGGTGAAGGAAATTACAAAGATCTGAGTAAAAACACAGTAATGATGGGCAAGATTCAAAGGTGATTTATAAAACATAATGTGTGGGAATAATTGTATGAAGCACAATATGAATGAGGACTAGGGTGAAACACAATGTATATGAACTTTATGAGCAAACCAGTTCTGACCTGGCTGATCTCTCCACTTTACTTCAGTTGAAATTGACCAATCTGGCCAAAGATGGAGTTCCACCGCCAGATGGTGTTCCGCCACCAGACGGAGTTCCGCCACCAGACAGCCAGGAAGAGACCCAGGAAGAGCAATAGTCAGCCATCCACCGCGGAACCCCAGAGGAGCGAAGACTACCCACCACTGTGCGACCCCCTGCAGCCCGCACCTGTGTGACCCCCGACACACAGGGTGCTGCTGCATAAACAACCAGCAGCGCCCAAGCCCCGCCCCCACCTCTTGGTGGTAGTGTCCAAGCCCTGTGCTCCTTACCCCCGTAGTCCCTTGCTTTCCTCCCCTTCCCCTGCCCCCCTTCCAGCTCCACAACCACGAAACTCAGCCCCCACCACAGCCCTGTGACCTCAGGGCACCACCAGGGATCCAGCCATCACCTGGAGCTATCAACCGAGCTGTTGTGGAATTAACCTGGCAGAAGAAAGGCCTGTAGGATCTTATCTGTGTTTACCGGGGCTGATTATCTGGGACAGCACCTAAGGGCATGCCCACACGTGGGGAAATTGGCCGAGCTCTCTTGGGTTCCCACCCAAAACGAGCCAGCCAGCTGGCTTCTGTGAACTCTGCAGACCAGCCAGAGGGTAGTGGGTTAGTGGGAAGTTGACCTTGACTATTTGGAGCCTGTTGGATCCAGGAACCTGCTGGAGCAGGGGCTGTTGTGTGACAGTACCTGTGTAAGTGCCACCAGGCAGGGAACACTGAGAAAACCATTGGGGAAGAAACGGACAACAGGAATTTGAGTAAGGACCCCAGTCGTGAGCACACTCAGACAGCAGAGGTTTGAGCAAGGTCCTCCATGTGATTGACCTGCCCTTGCGATCACCCAACCCTTTGCCTGCCTCACCCCACTTGGCTCCACACCAGTGCCTACAC
>NW_006400033.1:968509-983986 GCF_000299155.1 Elephantulus edwardii
GGAGAAAACAGTGCAACAATGAATGAATGAAAACCCAAAATCTCTGTAAATGTTCATTAAAACTAATAAAATTTAATAATAAAAAAAAGAAAGTGACCAAACCAATATAGAATTTAAAGAAAAAACAAAAACAAATTAAAAGAGCTCTCTCCGCCACCACTGCCGCCTCCTTCTCCTGGGCTCCTGGCAGAAGGTTGTTCACTATGTGCTCGTTCGGTGCTGACCTGGTACTTCTTCTGTGTGGAAGCTGAGGAGACTCTGAGCTCACCACGGCAGACGAAAAAACCTAAGGAAGGACTCAAGACTGAGAACGATCATATTAATTTGAAGGTGGCGGGCCAGGATGATTCTGTGGTGCAGTTTAAAACGAAGAAGCATACACGACTTAGTAAACTAATGAAAGCTTATTGTGAACGACAGGGTTTGTCAATAAGGTAGATCAGATTCCAATTGGACAGGCAGCCAATCAATGAATCAGATAGACCTGCACAGTTGAAAATGGAGGATGAAGATAAAATTGATGTGTTCCAGCAGCAAACAGGAGGTGTCTTCAAAAAATAGAGAAGCCTGCTGTTTTGCTCCGGAACTCTGTTCCTACCGACCAAGAATACATTTTCATTAGAAAACCGCAATTTGGTTCCAGCACTTCCTGACTACTACAGTATAGTTTTCACTCTTTTTTCATTTCCCCTTCCCTATTCTTTTACTGCACATAAAGTAACCTGTACACGTAAACATGCATATTGCAGGCTGGGGTTGTTATTTTTTTTTTTTATAAACTAAATGGCCGATGGTATGTTTTACTAATATCAAGTGGAGATGGGATGGGAAAATTATTGGTTCTGTGAAAATTCCCCCTTTTCCCATAAATGGAATGCTCATTCAGCTCTTATCTTTATATTCTAATAGGTTATTTTTCTTTCACTGTTTAACAAAAAATTACATTAAAAATAATCCTATGTAACTTGTTCAACTGAAGAATTTTAAATGAATTTATTATACTAGTTTATTTACAAAATTTTAATACTTTGTTTTTCAGACCAGATTCTTCCAATTTCCCTCACCACGCCTCAAACTGTACAATTCCATGATTAATCCACACCCACCCTGCCCCCTGCACATCTTCATGCCTCTGCTTCTACACACTTCCTCTGATGCCCCCGCCCCCCCATATTCATTCTACAATAATGGTATTATACAAGATTTGTCCTTGTGTGAATAAATTGGTTCACTCAGCATAGTGCTCTCTAGTCTCTCTCAAGCTAGGTAATAATTTACAAAAATCATTGCTCCTGTGTGCTGTGTAGTATTTCATTGTATGAATGTACCCTAATTTCTCAATCCATTCTATTGTGGTTGGACATATGGGCTGTTTCCATGTTCTTACGCTGGTGAATAATGTTGCTATGAGCATTGGTGTACAAATCTCTGTTTGTGCCTCAGCTGTCATATTCTCAGAGTGTATTCCAAGCAGTGGAATAGCTGGGTTGTTGCAGACCGAGGGTCCCAAAGAATGGAATAATTTTATAATTATTAATAATGAGGCAAACATCCAGGAATGAGAGAGAGAAGAGAGCATAAAACAGGAGGCCAGCAATTCTAGACTGAAGACCCCAAGCCAAGCTTCTCTATATCTTTATTGAAAATTATCAGGAAGTAAATCACAAAGAGAATTCAATGCAAATGAAGCCAAGCTCTTTCTATTGAAAACCTTCTGCTTGACTCAGGAGGGATGGGTTCACAAATGCAAGAATTTGGTTTACCCATAAGGATTACCTTGATGCCTCAGGGTGAACTCTAGTTGAGGAAGTAACACTCCCTCTTTAGGGGGCCGCTTGCTGTCTCCTGTCTGCAGGGAACAAACAGCTCATTTTCTGGGATCTACCACAAAGAGAAATCCTAACTTATAAATCTGTAATTCCTTCAATTCCTGAACAAGGATTTTCATATAGTATTTGGCATAAAGTTTGGCTTCCCATACTGGGTCATACAGAATTTCTATGTTCAGCTTTTTGAGGAAGCGCCAAACTGCCTTCCAGAGTGGTTGTGCCATTTTATAATCTCATCAACAATGTGTAAGAGTTCCTATGTCAGCAAACAGCAAATGTTGGCAAGGTTGTGGAGAAACTGGAACTCTTATTCACTGTTTGTGGAAGTGTAAAATGGTGCAACTGCTGTGGAAGGCAGTGTGGCACTTTCTCAGAAAGTTGCAAATAGAGATACCATTTGACCCAGCAATTCCACTACTGGGAATATACCCAAAGAGACCATAACTGCCACCCAAGCAGATATATGCACACGCATGTTTATTGTGGCTTTGTTCACAATAGCAAGGAGTTGGAAACAACTTAAGTGCCCATCAACCAACGAATGGCTAGAGAAGCTGTGGTATAGTCACACAATGGAATACTATGCTTCATTGAAAAACAAAGAACTCATGCAATATTATTCAAAAGGGGTGACCCTGGAGTACATTATGCTGAGTGAAATATCTCAATCACACAGGGACAAATACTGCATAGTGCCACTGTTGTAAAACATGACTGACATCGGGGTTGGAGGGAGACTGAGAAAGATGGGATAAATAAAGTATACAGCATTGAAACAGATGAGGGAGAAAACTGTTTAAAAGGGATATGTGATTAATATTATTGTCATGACAGGAGTCCAGAGCGAAGGCTGCAATAGTGGAGTGGACCTGGGGAGAGGGATTGTAAAACAATGAAAGAATTTTTCTTGTATTTTTCAAAGAGAAGAGTGTACTGGGGCAGGGACGTGTGGGCAGGGAGAAAAGTACAACAATGAATGAATGGAAATCCAAAGTCTCTGTAAATTTTCATTAAAATTAGTAATAATAATAATGATGATAATAATAAAGTTCCTATCTCACCACATCCTCTCTAATATTTATTACTTGTTGCCCTGTTAAACTTTGCCTCTGTTACTGGAGTGAGATGGTATCTCATTGTGGTTTTGATTTGCATCTCTTATTGCCAGCGATTTGGAGCATTTCTCTAGTGTCTGTTGGCCATTTGAATATCTTCCTCTGTCAAAATTCTCTCCATGTCTTTTGCCCACTTTGTAATTTGGTTAGCAGTCTTTTTCTTGTGGAGGCCCAGGAGTATTCTGTAACCTTTCATTATGAGACTCTTGTCTGAGATGGTATTCCCAAATATTTGTTCCTAGTCAGTAGGTTTTCTTTCCACCTTTTTTGAAAAAGTTTTTGATGCGCACAGGGATTTAATCTTTAGAAGGTCCCATTCATTAATTTTATCCTCTTCAGATTGTGTCTTTCTGGCTGTCTTTGGCAGTCTCTTTATACCATAAACTAGGCCTTCTAATGTCTCTCCAGGTCGCTTTAAGCTTCATCACAGCATGATGGCCCCACTGTAGGCAGACTTCTTACTGAGAGTCATAGGCCTTTAGGAGCCAGAAACTGGTAAACAAAGTGGAAGCCTTTTATAACCAACCTTCATAAGTTATGTAGTTTCACTTCCACTACTATAGCTCTGGTAGCTTAGTAGTAAGATGTGCTGCCAACTCAAAGGCATGTAGTTCAAATCCACCAGTTGCTCTGTGAAAGAAAGGTTGACAAACTCCTCCTCCTGCATCTGAAAACCCACTGGAGTGTCAGCTAATGGTTAGTTCAGACTTGAGGGTACACCCCTACCACCATCACCCACACCTAACAACAGGAACACACTCAGTCAAAACAGCTCCAAGCCCTCTGTTATTCAAAGGCAGTGGGCTTAGATTTCTGTCTCTAGAGGAAAAGAATGTCAAATAATTTGCTGTGATGTTGTAAAATGGCCTCATACTTAGGTCCAGAACTTCTGGTTCTCAGGGTAGCTGTATCTTCAGTTCCTGTAATGCTAACTCATTTTGCAAATAATTTCAATCATTTTATACTCACAGGAACAGTGTACAACCACGCTGGTTGCTCTACATTTTGATAAATACTTGATGTCTTTTTCTTTGAGCTAACTGACTGGTGCAATGTAATATAATATTATAATTTCAATCTCCATTGCCTTGACATTTCCCATTTTACAAGTGGTAACAAGCTAATTGGTATCCCCCAAAGATATCAGGTCTTAATCCTGGAAATCTGTGAATGTTGCCTCCCCCCCCACATTTTGCAGATGTGATTAAGATAAGGATCAGGATCTTGGTTTAGGAAGATGGTCATAAATTATCTGATAGACCTTAAACACAATCATAAACATCTTGATAAAAAAGAGATAGAAAGAAATTAGACAACCTGGAGAGCAAGGCAGAGATTAGACAGTGAGCAGATGGAAGCAGAGACTGGGGGGAAGAAACCACAAGTCAAGGCACTCACTCCAGGGGACGAGGCACCCACCACAACCCAAACCACAGACCAGAGGAGGCAGGGAGCAGATTTTCCCCCAGAGCCTCCGGAAGAAGCACAGCCCCACCAACTCCTGATTCCTGACTCCTGGTCTCCTGAACTAGAAGAGAATACATTTCTCTTGTTTTAAACCACCAAAGTTGTGGTAATTTGTTACAGTGGTCCTAGGAAAAATAAGCTAATTTTCCTATGTTTATTGTCCATTTGGATATCATCTTACATATGTTCAAATATTTGGTTGATCTTTTTACTTGGTTATCTGAGTCTCTGCTCTCTGATTTGTAAGGGTTCTTGTTATAGAATCTAGATATGAGTTGAGCTGATTTATCTGAGTTCTTTAGGAACAGGTTTGTTTTGAGATTATCATTGGAAGTGTAAAGAGTTTGTTGGGAAAATAAACTTGTGAAAGAAAAGAAGAGTAGGATTATGTAGAAGGGACATCAGACTGCATTGCAGACTTGATTGTCAGTTGTGTACCTTAAGTTGGAGCTGACCCTCCAGCAGGTTTTCATAGCCAGTAAATCACATGGGAAGAGACTGCTTATCTTTCTCCCATGGAGCAGATGGTGGATTCAAATGGTTTATCTTTGCTTTGGCAGGTCAATTCCATACCACTAAGCCAGAAAAAGAATGAGTGAATTTTGCATTTACGAAGATTTATTCATTGCAAATACTTTTTCTAAAAGACACAAAAGACAACTTTTCACGTGGATTTCACTGAATAGGCTGCATAGGATTCAGATGGACTACATTTGTGGAAGAAATCATTAGAGAAGCTCAGTATCAGTCAAAATTAGGCCAGGGGCAGACTGTGGGTCAGATCATCAATTACTCATATGGAAGTTTAAATTAAGGCAGAAGAAAATGAAAAGAAGTCCAAAGGAACCAAAATATGAGCTTGAATCAATTCCATTGGAATTTCATGATCATTTTAAGAATAGGTTTGAGGCATTGAACATCAATGATAGAAGATCAGATGAGTTGTGGGATGATATTAAGGGTATCATCCATGAAGAAACCAAAATATCATTACCAAAACAGAGGAGAAAGAAAAAACAAAAATCATGTCTGGAGAGAAACTAAAGATAGCACTGGAACGTTGAGAAACCAAATGTAAAGGAAAACACATGGAAGTTAAAGAGCTGAACAGACACTTTCAAACGGCAGCTTGGTAAGACAAAGGAAAGTATTATAATGGAATGTGCTGAGAGCTGGAATTGGAGAATAAAGAGGCAAGAACTCAATCTGCATTTCTCAAGCTGAAAGAACCAAAAAACAAATTTCAGTGTCATGTCACAATATTGCAAGATGCCATGGACAATATATTGAATGACCTGGAAAGCATCAAAAGAAGATGGAGGGATTACACAGAATCACTATACCAGAAAGAATGATTGACACTGAAAAATTTCAGGAAGTACCATATGAAAAAGAGCCAATGATAATGAAAGAGGAAGTGGAAGCTGCATTGAAGGCATTGGCAAAAAATAAGGCCACAGGAATCTATGGGATAACCAATGGATTGGAAGAGATCTATATTTGTTCTTATTCCCAAGAAAGATGATCCAACTGAATGTGGAAATTATCGAACAATATCATTGATATCACATGCAACCAAAATATTGCTGAAGATCATTCAAAAATGGATAGAACAGCAAATATATAGGGAATTTCCAGAAGTTCAAGTGGGATTTAAAAAAGGCCATGGCACCAGGAATATCATTGCTGATGTCAGATGGATCCTGGCTGAAAGTAAGGAATACCAGAAGAATGTCTATTTGTGCTTTATTGACTATCCAAAAGTGTTTGATTGTGTGGATCATGATAAGTTGTGTCTGACATTGAGAAGAATGTGAAACCCAGAGCACTTTATTGTGCTCATGAGGAACCTGTGCCTGGACCAGGAGGCTGTTGTGTGAATGGAGCAGGGGAGCACTGCATGGTTTGGAATTGGGAAGGGAGTGTGACAGGGATGTATTCTATCCCCATACCTGTTCAATCTATATGTGGAACAAATTATCTGAGAAGCTGGACTCTATGAAAAGGAATGTGGCATCAGGATTGGAGGGAGACTCATCAATAACCTATATTATGCAGCTGACACATCCTTGCTTACTGAAAGTGAGGAGGATTTGAAGCACTTGTTGCAGAAGATTAAGGAATGCAGCCTTCAGTATGAATTGCATGTCAATATAAAAGAAAACAAAGATTTTTACCACTGGACTGACAGCCAGTGTCATGATGGATGGAGAAGAGATTGAAACTGTCAACAGCTTCATCTTGGTTGGATCCACAATTAATACTCTTGGTACAAGCAGTTATGAAATAAGGAGATGTACTGCACTGGGAAAATCTGCAGTTAGGGACCTTTCCAAATTACTGAGGAGTAGTGATGTCAGTTTGAGGACTAAGGTCTTAGTCCTGATTCAGGCCATGGTCTTTCCAATTAATAGCTATGCATCTAAGACCTGGACAATGAATAAGGATGACAGAAAAAGAATTGGTACCTTTGAGTTGTAATGTTGGAGAAGAACACTCAACATCCATGGACAGCCAAGAGAACAAATAGGTATGTCTTGGAGAAAGTGCACCCAGAGTGCTCTTTAGAGGCAAGAATGATGACCCTTTACCTCACATACTTTGGAAATATTGCTAGGAGGTGCTATTTCTTAGAGAGGGACTTGATGTTGGGAAAGGTAGAGGGTTGGCAAAGGCGAGGAATACCCTCAGCCAGGTAGATTGATAAGGTGACTGTTGCAATGGGCTCTTGTGTGTCAGGAAGTGTGAAAATGGTGCAGGACAGGACTAGGTTCAGAGGTTTTGTTCTTAGGGTTGCTATGAGTCGTACTTGACTCGATGGCACCTAACAACAACAAAAACAACAAGCTACTAGGAAAGGAAGGTGTATGCTATGGTTGCATCCTATCTCCATTCCTTTTCAATCTATATGTGGAACAGATCATTGAGGAGGCTGGGCTCTATGAGGAGAAGTGGGACATTAGGATTGGAGGAAGACACATCAACAACCTGTGTTATGCAGATAACACAACCTTGCTTGCTGAAACTGAGGAGAACCCGATGCGCTTGCTGCAGAAGATCTAGTATTGCAGCCTTCAACATGGATTGAAGCTCAACGTCAAGTAAACAAAGATTCTCACCACAAGGCAGACTGACAGTATCACAATAAATGATGAAGAGATTGAGATTGTTAACAGTTTCAGCATGCTTGGCTCCAGCATAAACACTCTCGGTACCAGCAGCCAGGAAATCAAACGACGAATTGCACTGGGAAATACTGTTGTCAAGGACCTATCCAGAGTACAGAAGAACAATGATAACAATCTAGAGAGTAAGGTGTGCCCAATCCAGGTAATAGTTTTTGCAATTATTTGCTATGCATCAGAAAGCTGGACAATGATTAAGAATGATACAAGAATCGATGACCTTGAGTTGTGGTGCTGAGAAGAGTATTGAATGTACTGCTAAGAGGACAAACAGGTCTGTCATGGGGAGGGTGAAACCAGGCTGCTTCTTGGAAGCAGGATTCTGAACCTCTGTCTGACATACTTGGGGCATGTTGCAAGAAGGGATTAGTCCTTGAAGACGTGGAAGGGTAGAGGGACAGTGCAAGAGATGAAGACCCTTGATGAGATGGATTGAGTCAGTGACTCGGGTAGTGAAGGCAGGTGTGTCAGAGATGATAAAATTGGCTCCAGATAGAGTAGGGCTCAGAGCTGTTGAACATAGGGTTGCTATAAGTTGGAGTCAACTCAATGGCACATAACAACAAGCCACCAGAGCTCCTTTGCAGACCTGATAATCCCTGACAACGCAGTTCTGAGGGGAAAAAAGTGTCGTTAGACAAATTCCACATTGAGTGGAAATAGCTAGACCTTTGTATCACCACTTTGTTCAGCAATTAGCAAGGGCCCACTCAGCGAAAAACATTCTTTCTTGGTTATCAAGCTGACCTGGACAAAGGGAAACTGCAAATCAGTCAAATTTTCTTGAAGGAGGGTCTAAGAAATACATTTCCATGTCAGTTACATTGTCTCATGTCATTAATATCTCCTTTCACTCTGTGCTTGACCTTCACATTTTTAATGCTGTTCTATTCATTAGCATTAAGTTTTTATTTTAAGGTATTTAACCATCATGCTCTCCTCCCATTACAATCAACACTTTTAATGTTACAGTAAGAAAAATCAGTTTTTCTTTCTTTTTTTTAAAAAACCCACTCACATTTAGGACTAATGTCCACCTGAAAATGAGTTTTGTGAATAATAGAGGTCAAGACATTTTCCTCCACTCAATTAGTCAATTGGCCTGGGGAAGACCATTTTTCCCTCTTTTCTCACTGCACTGCAAGTGTTATCTTTGTCATAATATTTCCTTAATGGCTAGTGATGTTTAGTGTCTTTTCATGTACTTATTGACCACTTGAATTGCTTCTTTGAGAAACATCTCATATTCTTTGTCCATTTTGAAAATTAGATTGTCTCTTTATTATTGAGTTTTGGGGAGCTCTGGTGACCTAATGGTAAGAAGCTATGCTGCAATCTCAAAGGTGTGTGGTTCAAATCCACCAGCTGCTCCACAGGGAAGGGATTGACAATCCCTTCCATGCAATTAACTGCCTCTGAAAACCCTATGGAGGGAGGGTCAGCTATGGGTCAGTTCCGACTTGACGGTACACAACAACAACAACTACAACATTCTTTATATATTCTATGTACAAGTTCTTTGTCAGATATATGATCTGAAAATATTTCCTCCCATTCTGTAGGCTGTATTTTCTTTTTTTTATTTTATTTTATTCTTTTTTGTGTACGTGTACCGTCAAATCAGATCTGACTGGTACAGGAGGAGATTGCCCCTCCTTCCCCGGCAGAGAATCTGGTGGATTCGAACCGTGCACTTCTGGGATTGTAGTTGCAGCTTCTTGCCACTAGGCCACCAGAGCTCCCCTCTGTAGGCTGTATTTTCATTTCCTTGATTTTGTCCTTTGATACCCAGAAATGTTTAATTCTGACGAAGTCTAATCTTTCTTCAATACTCTTCTCCAGCACCACAACTCAAAGGTGTCAATTCTTCCTCTGTCATCCTTTGCCTTTGTCCAGCTTTCTGATGCATAGCAAATAATTTCCAAGACCATGGCCTGGGTCAGGCACAACTTAGTCTCTAGACTGCCATCGTTACTCTTTAGTACTCTGGAGAGGGCCCTGACATCAGATTTTTTCAGCTCTGGAAAGGAGTATTGAACACCATGGACTCCCAAGAGATCAAACAGGTTTGTTCTGGGGAGGGTGAAACCAAATTGCTCCTCGGAGGCAAGGATTTTGGTGTTCCATCTCCCATACTTTATTAATGTGGCCAGGAGAGACCATTCCTTGGAGAAGGACATCATGCTTGGAAGGGTGGAGGAACAGTGCAGAAGAGGAAGACCCCAGATGAGATAGAGTGATACAGTAACTGGGGTAATGGGGGTAGGTGTCTTGAAGACAGTGAGATTGGCTCAGGATAGGACAGGGTTCACAGATACTGTCATTGTGAATCGCAGAGAACTTGAAGGCACATAACAACAAATCTTTCTCCATTTATTCGTGCTTTTGATGACACGTTTAATCAAAGAGCAGGAAGATTTGTAGCTCTATTTTCTTCTAAGGGTTTTATAATTTTGGCTCTTTTAGTTAGGTCTTGGATGCATTTGAGTTCATGTTTGTAGTATCATGTGGAGTTGGGGTTCAACTTCATTTTTTGCTCATGGTTATCCAGTTGCCTCAGCACAATCGGATGAAAAATTATCCGTTCCCCCTTGAATGATTCTGATATTCTTGTTGGAAATCCACTGACTATAAAGGTGAAAACTTTGTTCTGATTCTTGGATCTAGTCCATTTATCTAAATGTCTATGCTTATGCCATCCCACCGCCATCCCGTGCTTATCCCGTCTTAGGGCATCCCGTGCTTACGCCATCCCATCTCACGGCATCCCGTGCTTACGCCATCCTGTCTTAGGGCATCCCGTGCTTACACCATCCCGTACTTACGCCATCCCGTCTCACGCCATCCCGTGCTTACGCCATCCCGTGCTTACGCCATCCCGTGCTTACGCCATCCCGTCTTACGGCATCCCGTGTTTATGGCATCCTATCTTGGCGGCTGTAGTTTAGGAGTCAGTTTTTAAATTGAGAAGTGTGAGTCTTCTGACTTCTTTCTTTTTTCAAGATTGTTTCGATGATCTTGAGTACAATTGAGTTTCATATATTAAATTTATGTTCCCCAACCTTTACAGTTTTAATTATTCTGATATTTTTCAGAGATTATTTTGAATTCTCAGTATAAACACGCAATCTACAAATAACAACACTTCTTCCACTCTTTTGGCTCCTTTTGATTGGTTCTTACTTTGCCACACTTTTAAAACTCTCCTTTACTCCCTTAAGCCCATTTATTTTGTATCATGTATCCAATCATTACGTATCTCTTATGTTGGGCATCTGATACCAAAGCCTGTGTTTCTGCTGATTGAAACTCATGGTGTCTTTCTTCCTTATATATTCTATATTTATATTACTAGCTCCTTTTTCTTGGTGCTTTATCTTTTGAAATGTTTTAAGGCCAGAGTTTAAATGTTTTCTTCTCCGGAGGATTTTCCCCCTGCCCAAATCCAACAGCACTGGTATCCTTTTACACTATTTTCCCACTTGGTGTTTAGTGTTACAGGAGAGGATAAATTGCAGGCTAAATCATGTGAGAGTAGACTCATGACTAAAGGTTACAAGAAAAGTTCTTTGTAATTCCATTAAAAGTCAAGGACCAGATAGAATTTTGAGGAGTGAGTTTTTGTCTTTTCTTAATTCAGGAGAACCAATGTATTGTATGTATTGTATGGCTTCTGGCTTTGTGAAGGAGGCTTCGCTCCAACCCCCCAACCCACAAAGATCTCCAAGTCTATCTGTTGTTCCCAATTCTAATGATTGAGCAAACCCCAACTCTAGGCCTCGGGGTCTGGCAGATGTGTTTCTGGGTGTGCTGATGTCAGGACTGCTTCTGTCTATTTTTGGATTTTTTCTTCTTCTGAGGATTTTGTTCACTCTCTGGCTACTTTCGCCCTTCGTTTAAGAAAGATATTTTAAAAAATATTGTATCCAGGACTCTGGAACGTTTTTTTAAATTGGATGATTCTCCCCCCCCTCCTTGTTATATACTGTTGAATCAGATTCGACTGGCACAGGAGGTGTCTGGTGGATTCAAACCACAAGCTTTCAGGTTTGCAATGCAGCTTCTTACCATTCAGGTCACCAGAGCTCCCTTTGGATCATTCTTATTAAAGGGCTTCTTGGGCATCTCTGCTGGGAATAATGGTTCCTAGATTCTGTGCCACAAAGTTCACAGCCTGCTGCTGACAAATTTAGCTCCAAGCTGATATGGGCATGTCCAAAGCTTGCAGGCCAGGGCAGAATAAAGACCTATCTCATATCAGATCTACTGCTTCTTGGTTGAGTTTAGAGTTTGTTCTCCTCTGTCAAAACTAATTTGTGGGCTTTGACAGTGTTCATTGGGTCTCAGATGAGAGCAGTAATGCACCTTCCTTCCCCTCAGGGGTCATTTGACAATGTCCTAAGATATTTTTCATTGGAATCCAGTGGCTAGAGGGAGTTTTTGTTGCTTAGTGGTAAGAAGTTTCATAGTTAAAGACATCCAATTTTGTCTCACTACATGGTTTAAAATTAAGGTAGCTGTGCATTAGGGTTATGGTCTCTGTCTATACCTGTTCAATCTGTATGCTGAGCAAATTATTCAAGAAATTGGACTCTGTGAAGAAGAATGTGGCAACAAAATCAGAAGAAGACTCATCAATAAACTCCATTATGCAGATGACACAACCTTGCTTGCTGAAAGTGAGGAGGATTTGAAGCACTTGTTGAAGAAGATCAGAGTACAGCCTTCAATACAGATTGCATCTCCATGTCAAGAAAAGAAAAATTCTTACCATTGGATCAATAGGAACGTTATGATAGATGGAGAAAAGATCCAAACTGTCAATAACTTCATCTTACTTGGATTCACAATCTATCCTTGGTGCCAGCAGTCAGGAAATCAGGAGACATATTGCATTGGGAATGTCTGCAGTCAGAGATTTCTCTCCAAACTATTGAGAAGCAATGATGTTGGTTTTAGGACTAAGGTGCCTTTGATTCAAGCCATGATCTCTTTGATCAATTAAAATGCATCTGAGAGTTGCACAATGAATAAGGACAACAAGAATATTTAATGCTTTTGAGCTGTGATGGTGGAGAAGAATACTAGACATCCCATGGGAGCTAGGAGACTGAACAAATATGTTTTGGAGAAAGTGCAATCAGAGTGCTCCTTGGAGGTAAGGATGATAAAGCTTCATCTCACATACTTTCAGGCATGTTACTAGGGGAGACTATTCCTTGGGGAAGTATATGATGCTTGAAAAGGCAGAGGGTGACAAAAGACCCTCAACCAGGTGAATTGACACAGTGATTGCTGCAGTAGGCGCTAGTGTGTCAAAGTGTGAGGATGGTAGAGGATAGGACAGAGTTCAGATCTTGTTTATAGGGTCATTATGAGTCATCTTGACTCGATGGCACCTAAGAACATCAACAACAACAATCTCATCTCGTGGAACAACAGACATATTCCCTGATCCATCCCCATGGAGCCACAAGTATTTTTCTCCTCTTAATAGCACCACATCCATCTACTGACACATACATTCTATGGCCTTCTCCAATTATTTGATTTCTGGACCTGGAATTGGCAAGTTGTAGGAAACATGCATTTGCCTTTATTTTTTTTTTTAAAGTGAAATTGTACAAATCAGATCAATTTTTACTCAATCCTTCAGGTATTTTATAGCATTAATTACAATTGATTCATATAATTAATCTATTATAATGTCTTATCAACCTTTATTGTCTAGCTATAGTCTTCTACCATAATCGTCTTTTGTGATTGATGTATATCATGCAGCATCCATGTTGTGTAATAGTTCATGAATTAATAATCTTATTTAGTGATGAATAATCTTCCCTGTGTGACTATATCCCAACCCCTTTAGCTATTCCTCCATCAATGGACACTTTGGTTGTATCCAACTCTGCTATTGTAAACAATGTTGTAACAAACATTCAGTTCATGCGCGCCTGCCAAGAGATGACGTGCGCCCGCAGAGAGATGATGCAAGTCCGCCGAGAGATGACACGCACCCGCCGGTTGCCCGCATGTGAGATGACATGCGCCCACTGGCCGCCCGCACTGGGAGATGGCGCCCACCAGCTGCCCCTGCGCGAGATGGCACACGCCCGCCAGCCGCCCGCATGGGAGATGACACGCGGGAGATGGCGAGCGCCTGCCAGTTGCCCGTGTTGAGGGATGGTGTGTGCCCGCCGGCTGCCCGCATGGAAGATACGACGCGCGCCCCGCCGCACGTGGGGGGGACATGTGCCCCGCCGCCTGCAGGTTTGGGTTTCCTTGGAAGACCAGAGAAGATGATCACCTATACAATGGATTGTTGAAAGTCACTGTGAGTTGTCTACTTGATAACACTTAACAGTGGCAGCATGTCCAAGAGGACCAACATCCTAAATGCACCACATATTTTGATCTGTTGAATGCTTCTGCCAAAAGATGTTTAGACCTGGGGGGAGCCTGTTCACAATTTTCAGGTTCCCTTTGCCATTTATAAAGGGGGGGGGAGGTGACACCTACTTCAAATTATAGTATTGACAACTTATGGGGGGAGTAAAAGTGGTGGTGCTGGAATTTGAGATGTTACCCTGGTCAGACAGTCCTCGGTCAGCTGAGAGGACCAGATTGGGGTGGGGGCAATTAGAAGGGAGTGTACCAGCCAGCCCATGGGGGGTGTTGGCCTGCTCGGGATGGGCTGTCTTCGGCCCTCGGCTTGGGGCGAGCCGTCACGGCCCTCTGCCCGGGGCGGGCTGTCTTTGGCCCTCGGCTTGGGGCAAGCTGTCACAACCTTCTGCCCAGGGTGTGCTGTCTTCGGCCCTTGGCTCGGGGTGAGCCATCATGGCCCTCAGGGTGAGCTCCTCAGTCCCCAGATTGTGCCATCTGACCCCTGGGTAGGAAAAAAATGCCTAGAATATCCAGAGAATTTTATCTAGGTTACTTTCTGCCACCCTCTCCCCCAGTAAACCTGAAAGCAACACCTCCAAAACCCCTCTATTTGTAACTCACAAGTTTGTTCTCTCTAGGTTTGCTGCCTTTCCTATAGGTAACCTTACCACTAAGTTTTACTTCAGACCTGACTCCGAACCCAGTGCCAGTGACAAAAAGGAAATACAACTGCCAGCTAAAGAAGTAAAGGAGGATGGAGCCTCTGGGTTCAACCAGCCATCCCCATTGGACCCACCTGGGAAAACACTTTGCAGTCCAGAGGGGAGCAAATGAGAGGAAAATATCTTCTAACAGAACAAGAAGGCAAGCAGCCTTAACCCAAGTTCACCAGTAAGGTGATAAAGTGTCCTCTCTTTCCCCCTTCACATCAAAACCCCATTCAGCATGAAGAAGCCAGAGAGTCGGCATCCAGTTCCCAAATTAATAAGACAGTTGATTTACTTGTGCTCATGTAAAAGCTATACTTAGACCAAGAAGTGGTTGTCTGAACAACGTAAGGAAACACTGCATGGTTTAAAATCAAGAAAAGTGTGTGGCAGGGCTTTAGGCTTTCTCCATACTTACTCAACCTATATGTCAGGCAGATTATTTGAGAGGCTGGACTTTATGAAGAAGAGTGTGGCTTTAGGATCAGAGGAAGACTAAAAAATAACCTGTGTTATGTAGATAATAAAGCCTTGCTTGCCTAAATAGAAGAGGATTTTAATTTCTTGCTATAGAAGACCAAAGACCATAGCACTCAATATGTAGAACATCTCAACATAAATAAAATGAAATTTTCTTCACTAAGCCAATAGGATGTCAGAAGAGACTCTGAAAATTGCACTGGAGCACAAAGAAGCCAAAGCACAGGGAAGAATTCAAGATACTAAAGAGTTGAATAGAAGATTTCAAAAGGCAGCACAGGATGACAAAGCAAAATATTACAATGAAATG
>NW_006400033.1:985676-990558 GCF_000299155.1 Elephantulus edwardii
CAGTGCGATTGGCACAGGACAGAGCGGAGTTTAGGGCTGTTGTACATAGGGTCGCTATGAGTCGCAGGCGACTCGACGGCACATAACAACAAACAACAACAACAAAGCCAATAGGCAACATCATGATAAGATGGAGAAAATATTTGAATTGTCAATAATTTAATTTTACTTGAATACACAATCAATAAACATGGTAGGAACAGTCAAGAAATAAAAGACATTTTTCACTGGGGAAATCTGCTGTTAAGGACCTCTAAAAGGTGCTCAGGAACAACAATGTCAATTTAAAGACTAAGGGGCATATTATGGCTGTGGAGATATTCTTTTTTTTTTTTTTCTTTCTTTCCTAGAATAGCCACTGAAATGATCCAAACACAACTGTGGCTGTTTCTCTCTTTTAAGGATGTGAAAGTGCTTTACTTCTTTTCCCAGGAACAGTTATCTGAGACCCCAGCCCACTTCCATATATTATAAAAACATCTGTGAGCATCCCCCTCCCCAGTTTCTTTGTAAGACAGTATAAAACCCATCTCTAATTGTAAGTTGGGCTGGTTTTCTGCTTTAGAACCAGCCTGGCAGTTTTTCCTCAATTCTCTTTCTTGGCCTGAATTGGGTTCTGTCTTTACAGTACACTTGATCCAAGCGATAGTCTTTTCAATTGCTTCCTTTGTGTCTGAAAATGGGACAATGACTAAGGATGACAGAAGGAGATAGCTTTGTTTGAGTTTTGGTATTGAAGAAGAGTATCGAATATCTCCTGGACTGCCAAGAGAACCAACATGTCTTGGAGAAGTGCAACCCTGGTCATCCTTAAGGCAAGGATGGTGGAATGGTATCTCACATACTTTGGGCCTGTTGTTAGGAGGTTGTGATCCTTGGAAACGGTCATAATGCATGGAAGGGTGGAGGGGCAGTGAAGGAGAGGAAAACTCTCAATAAATTGCACTGGCACAGTGATTATAACAATAGGCTTGAACCTATAGTGTTCCTGCAGAAAATGCGAGATTCTAAACACTCAGCTTAAATTTAGGAGCCAACAAAGTTTGTTTATTAAACGTGCAGGTCAAGAACAGTCTATGGTCTAACCTGTTCTGATCCCAAGAATAAGTAAAGATTGGGTTTATATTATACAGAGATTGGTCATCGGGGTTACACAAAGTTCACTGAGGTTGGCAGTTGATATTTCTTCCCATTTGAGAGTCGTTATTGTTTCTGATTTCTCATGGGTGTCCAGGCCCCAGGCCAGGTATGGGATATAGTCAGGGAGTGGTAACCAAACTGGGTCAGCATGTACTGGGAAATATATACCTTAGCAACATATATTAATGCCAAAATTCTTAAGGCATTTCTTTCTTAAAATGTCTGTCAAAGTAAAATGGCTTCTCTAATGTTAACATATTAAAGGGCTTCTCTAATGCTTAGCATATATGCTGCTATTACAACAAAGATTATGAGGATGGCACAGCATAGCGCAAGGTTCAGATTCAAGGTTCAGGGTAACTGTGAGTCTTAGTTGACTTGATGGCATCTAACAACAACAACAATAACAACAACAACAACGACAACAACAACAACAAAAGCTAATGAGAGAGCTCTCGTGGCTTATTTGTAAGGAGTTGTGCTGTCAACACAACGGCACACAGTTTGACTTCACCAGCAGCTCAACAGGAGAAAAATGGGCAGTCTCCCCATGTGTGATTTACTGCCTCTGAAAACCTACTGGAGAGTCAGCTACGAGTTGGTTACGACTCAGTACATAACAACAACACAATAACAATACTCCATTGTCTTGAGCACTTCTTAGTGTGTTCTTTTAGCTATCTGAATGTCTTCTTTGGTGAAGCATCTTTCGACGTCCTCTGCTCCTTTTGTAACTGGGTTGTTTGTTTTTTTCTTGTTGAAGTGCTAGTGTCCTGTGCCCAGTTGCCAGGCCAGCTAGACAGCTGTTCAAAACGGTTTCACTGCACTATTTCTAGTTCTATGTTCCCCCTGCCTCTTTCTTGAACGTTTTAATTCCGTTTCTTCCTTCATTATGTGTTTTCTTCTGTGAAGGTACAGAAAATGAGCAGTAAGCTGGCATATGTTGAAATGAATGGTCCTTATCCCTGGCAATGCCTACATGAAGAAATACTTCTTTTTCTTATTTTATTAAAATTTTAATGAATGTTTATAGAGACTTTGGATTTCCATTTATTCATTGTTGCACATTTTCCTCGCTGCCCACTCCTCCCCCCCAAAATTTTTCTCTTTGAAAATTTAAAAAAACCCAAACAAACAAAAAACCACTCCCCCATGAAGCTCTCATTCTGGACATTTGTCATGAAAATAATACCTAATCATATATTCCTTTCAAATAGTTCTCTCCCTCATCTGTTTCAATGCAGTATGCATTATTTATCCCCTCTTCTCTTAGATTTCCCCCAACCCCATTATTAGTCCTGTTTTATAAGTGTGGTATTATGCAGTGTTTGTCCCTTTGTGACTAAGATATTTCACTCAGCATAACATTCTCCATTGCCACTCATTTTGTATAATATTTCATGAGTTCCTTATTTTTCAATGAAGTATAGTATTCCATTGTGTGAATATATTACAGCTTCTCTATCCATTTGTTTGTTGATGGGCACTTACTTCTTTATATTTTCTTGTAAAACTCAAAGTTCCAGAGTTACCATTGTATCTGTGAGCATTGTTTTCTGATGTCTTTGTTGAAGAGAGTCTGTAGTGCTGTCTGCTTAGACTGCCATCTTGTCTGGAAGCCCATATTTGTTTTCTAGATGGATATTGACAGATGCCTTATAGCAATATTACTCCATTTTTTCCCTCCACCCAAGCAATTTGTGAGAACTTGAATATACCTCTTTCCCCATATCCTTCCAATGTTGGCAATTATCAACCTCCTAATATTTGCCTATCTGAATTATCAGCATAGAAAACATTTCTCTCCCTCCGCCCCCACCCCAGCCCCATATGCTCTTGTAGCCTGTATTTCAGATTCAGGCCATGTTAGTGCTCTTAAACTTACAGCACTTCCTTCCTCCATGTCCCAAACTTTGACTAACCACTGGTTGTGGTCCATCACTAGAAAAGGATTTCAGAAGTCAGAATCTCCCCCCCCCTTTTTTCAAACAAAGTCTAGAGCTCAGGAAAGGTACAATGAAGCCAACAAATGTTGAAATGAATGGCTCTCATCCTAGTAAAGGACCAGCTGACCACTGGGGTCTGCACAGCAGGGATTGAGGGTTGGCAGGCCCTTAACACAGGCAGTGATCTGCTTCCAAAGAAGAAGAAGCAGCATGCTTGCTGAGGATCACAACTGATTGAACCAGAGAAGAGCCCTGATCTACATTGAGCCAATTAAACTCTTGGGAATTAAAAATAAGAGACTAAGAAACCCATCAGTTAGTGTGGTCACTGGGTGTATAAGATTGTGAAGAGTTCAGGCCATTCTTATAGTTTGTTCTTGTTGGTATGTGCCATTGAGTTGCCTGTGACCCATAGAGACCCTACATACAGCCACTGTGAAGCCTTCCCTGTCCTGAGCCAGTCTCACTGAATCCAACACTCCAGCCCCCATTGCATCCCAGTTACCGTATAAATCTATCTCATCTGGGGTCTTCCTCTCCTGTGCTGTTCCTCCACTATTCCAAGAATGATGTCCTCCTTCTCCAAGGACTGGTCTCTCCTGGCCATGTGCCCAAAGTATGTGAGACAGAGCTTCAAAATCCTAATTTCCTTTTTTTATTTTTTCTTTACAAAGAGAAAAGCAAACTAGGGGGACAGTTAGGCAGGGAGTAAAATGTGCAACAATGAATGAATGGAAATCCAAGTTCTCTATAATCTTTCATTAAAATATCAATTAAAAAGAATTTAATAATAAAAAAGTAGTAATGGAAAAAACAAGCAAAAAAAAAAAAAAAAAAAACACAAAAAACAAACAAGCAAAAAAAAAAAAAAATCCTAGCTTCCAAGGAGAAACTTGGCTTAACCATCTCCAAGACATATGAAACTAAAATAAGTTTTGTGGAGTATGTAGTCATAAAAGTCCACTTTTTTTAAAAATATATATTACTGATTTATTTACCAAGTTTGAATACATTGTTTTTCACATAAGATCCTTCCCATTTCCTTCCCCCCACCCACCCATCGAATTGTGCAGCCCTATGATGAACACTCCCCCCCATCCTCACCCCTCTATCTCCACCCTCCCTCCACCACCCTGTAGCCTCATCTCAACAGAGAACTCTTCTTAGAAGACAACTAGGGCCAGAAGGGAAAGAGAGTGAGCGCATCACAAACTAGAGGGTAGACAGGTGTTAAGGTGAGCAGAGGGGGGGCCAGCACAAGATGATCAAGACGAAGGAAACTCTGGGAGGGGGACGAGAGAGAAAGGACAGAGGCTAATGCTGTGGCACGCTAAGTCGTGTAACAGCAGGAGTGACAATAATCACCATGTGCGTGCACAGAGACACAACAGCCCAACAGCGGCGGGACTACGCTCCTGAGTACGTGCATAGGTTTGATGAGGCCATTTCTACATGTGTATTTGTATGTGGTGCAGACAGATCCCTGATTCTAGAAGGATCCGGTCCAGGGACGGCGTTCAAAAGGCAGGCAGGGACAGGAAAGCATGATGAATGGAAACACGGGGGGAGGGAGGAAGAGTGCTGTGACAATGAGGGGATCACAGTCAATGTTACACACAAACACACAAAAATGTTTGCATTTTTGGATAGAAAACAAATTCACTCTGTAAACTCACTCAAATAATAACAAAACAATAAAAAAGGCCAGTCCCGGAGCTCTAGTGGCCTAGTGGCGAGAAGCTGCACTGCAATCCCAGAGATATGCAGTTCAAATCCACCAGATGCTCTGCCGGAGA
>NW_006400033.1:990688-992748 GCF_000299155.1 Elephantulus edwardii
CACCACAGTCCACCCCCTGGCCCTGCTCTCTGTGGTTCTTTCGTATTTGTGGATAATGTCCACTCCCAGTCATTTTATGAGCCGATGGTCATCAGCCAAGTCCTTCAGCCGAGTGATGAGGCTCTGGGTGAGGTCACTCAGGTGGAAGTCATTCAGGTCTGCAGGTGGTGGCCATACGATCTGGTCAGCTTCTCCAAATGCCTCTCAACTTCACCCTGTCAGGTTACACAGACTGCGAAGAGAACAGGTTTGTCCTGAGAAGGGTGAAACCAGGGTGCTTCTTGGAGGCAAGGATTTTTAAGTTCCATCTCACACGTTTTGAGTACGTTGCCAGGAGGGATCAGTCTTTGGAGAAGGACATCATGTTTGGAAGGATCAGCGCAAGAGAGGAAGACCAGGTCAGACGGCAGGCTGGAGGCTTCTCCCGACTGATGCAGCTCAGGAGTGGTGAGCCCCACACCAGGAGGTCAGACGGCAGGCTGGAGGCCCCTCCCGACTCTTGCACCTGCAGGAGTGAGCCCCAAATCGGGAGGCCAGACTTCAGGGCAGACGCTTCTCCTGAGTCACAGCTGCAGGGCGGTCAGAGGGCAGGCTGCTGGCTTGGGAGGCTCAGAACCATGATGGGCAGAGAAAACTGCAGGTTACTGGCTCAGGTCCAAGAGGAGTTCAAGTGATGACGTATCAGAGACAGGACCACTAGGCCACCAGAGCTCCCTTGGGAGGCCGGAAGTTCAGATCCAGGGAGCCAGCTCTCTGGGAAGGCTCTCTCTCTGTCCTCTTCGGAACAAGGTCCTTGTGTGTATCAGAGGTGGCGAGGGCCTCTCAGGACAGGACAGGGTTCAGATGTGCCCTTCAGTGGGTCACCGTGGGTCAGGGTTGGCTCGATGGCACCTCTTCCAGCTCCTGGGGGCCCCAGGGGACCTTGGCTGTGGCTGGGCCTCTCCACTCTCCGCCTCTGTCGCTGTCTGGTCATCTCTGTGTCCACGTCCAGATTTCCCAGAGTGTTTGGCAGCTGTCCCTCACGTGGCCTGCTGACCATTCTAGAGCACGTGCCCCTAAGAGCCAAGAGCAACCTCCCAGGGGACATGCGCGTGGCCCTTCCGAGCCGGCGCTGCCTCTAGGGCCTCAGCGCCCACTTGCACGCCAGTGCCGTCCACAGAGCGAGGCGCGCGCTGCTGTCCGCCGTCGTCTCCAGGAGCCGCCCAGGCTGCCCAGGGCGCCGGGAAGGGAGGGAAGGCGAGCGGAGTCCCTCCAGGGCCCCGGGCCTGCGCTCCGGCCGGGTGCTTCTCGCCGGCTCCCGGGACCACGTGCAGGGGTCAGGAGCCCCAGGTGTGTGCGCGCCCGGAGGGACTTAGCCCAAGCGCGCCCCCGCGCGCGCCCTCGCCCAGCAGAGCGCACCGCGCAGGCTCCAGGGCACGCAGCTGCGGGGCGGGCCAAAAGTCCACTTTTTTAAAAAAAAAAAAAAACGACACTAAGAGAAAGAGAAATAAAGGAACTTGAGGAGGTGGTGAAGAGGGAGAGAAGACAGAGAAAGGAGAGAGGCTATGACGGTTAACATGCTAGGAGCCCCACTTCACTTCCTGCCGTGTGTTTCCTGGGGTGATCTTACAGTCTCATAGTGTTAGTTGCCATCAAGTCAACAGTGACTCACGAGCAAGCCACATGAAGTCTGAGGAGAACTGTGCTCCACACACTAGTGTTTCAATGGCTGATTTTTCTGGAGTAGATTCTAGGCTTTTCCCTCAAGGCATCTCTGGTTGGACCAGAACATCCAACCTTGCTGACAGTCAAGTATATTGGGCATTTGTACCTCCCGGGGACTCTGTTCTTAAGAAAATCACTCCTTTTACCAGTCCACCTTTGACAGAAGATGGCAAGGCCAGGTTGTTTTGCTCCTGCCTTATAGTTCCTTAACATCTTCCCAGCATCAACCGCATTTCTTCAACATCACTATCTAGGGATGTGCATCCTAAGGCTATACTCACTGTGAATGTGTGGTTAACAAGAAGTAATACTGAGTCACTGTATCGAAAGGAATTGGAAGACACAGAAGAATTTCA
>NW_006400033.1:994120-1015095 GCF_000299155.1 Elephantulus edwardii
GCAGGAGAGGAAGGCCCTCTATGAGGTGGATTGATTCCGTGACTGGGATAATTGAGATGGGAGTGTCAGAGATGGTGCGATTGGTACAGGACAGAGCGGAGTTTAGGGCTGTTGTACATAGGGTCTCTATGAGTCGCAAGCGACTCGACGGCACATAACAACAACAACAACAGCAACAACAACAAATCAGCATGAATAACTATCATGTGCCTGGTGCAATGCTGGGGATTTCATCCAAGGAGCAAAATGTGAGAGAGATACAACTCAGGACGCTGAGTGGCTCTACGTGGGGATTACTCAGTTCAAGAGCCTGGAAAGGTCAGAGATCAGAGCAAGGGGAAAAGTCTTTTCTTTTTCCTTTTTAATGTGGTTTGATGAAAGTATATGGAGTGGATTGGTTTGCAGCAATCTATATACACAATAAATAATGTAAATAATTGAGTACTCTGGTGGCCTAGTGGGTAAAGAGTTGTGATGTCAACTCATAGGGCAAAGCCTGTCTGTGTTTGACTGGAAGTTGAGTGACAGGGTGGTTTTGGTTCTGTGTTCAATGGGTGACTAAGACTATGGTTTTTTGTTTGTTTATAAAAGTTTTATTTTATACTGGTTTACTTACAAAGATTATATACATTGTTTTCACACTGGATCTTTCCCCTTGTTCCTTTCCCTACTCCTCCCTCCACTCATCAAATTATGCAATCCCATGATTAAGTCCCCCCCCATACCCACCCTGCTGTTCCCCTCCCCACCTTTCTGTTCCCCTCTCCACCTTAGATCCCCAGACATGTTCTGCGATATACAGTATTTGTCCTTCTGGGATTGAGTTAGTTCATGTAGCATTATGCTCTTCAGTCCCTCCCAAGTTAGGTAGTAATTTACAAAATCATTGCTTCTGTGCGCTGCATAGTATTCCATTGTGTGAACATACCATAATTTCTCAATTCATTCCATTATGGTTGGACATTTGGGCTGTTTCCATGTTCTTGCTATGGTGAATAATGCTGCTATGGACATTGATGTACAAGTCTCCGTTTGTGCCTCAGTTCTCGTTTTCTCAGGGTATATTCCAAGTAGTAGAATAGCTGGGTTATATGGAATTTGTATGTTCAGCTTTTTGAGGAAATCCAAACCGTCTTCCCAAGTGGTTGTACCATTTTATAATCCCACCAACAATGTATAAGAGTTCCTATCTCACCACATCCTCTCCAACATTTATTACTTGCTGCCCTGCTAAACTTTGCCACTGCTACTGGAGTAAGATGATATCTCATTGTGGTTTTGATTTGCATCTCTCTTATTGTCAGTGATTTTGAGCATTTCTTCATGTGTCTCTTGGCTATCTGAATGTCCTCCTCTGTGAAAATTCTTTCCATGTATTTTGCCCACTTTGTAATTGGGTTATCAGTCTTTCTTCTGGAGGTTCAGGTGTATTCTGTAAACTTTCGTTATGAGACTCTTGTCTGATCTGGTATTGCCAAATGTTTGTTCCCAGTTGGTAGGTTTTCACCCTGTTGGAAAAAGTTTTTAATGACACAGGAGTTTAATCTTTAGAAGATTGGATTCATCAACTAATTTCTCTTCAGAGTGTGCATTTCTGGCTGTATTTGACAGTCTTTTTATACCATAAACTAGGCCTTCTAAGCTTGATTCCAGTTTGTCTCTTATGAACTGTATGGTTTGGGGCTTTACTCCTAGGTCTCTGGCCCACCTTGAGTTTATTTTTGTGTAAGGTGTGAGATATGGATCCTATTTCAGCTTTCTGCAGGTAGCAGTCCAGTTTTGCCAGCACCATTTGTTTAAAAAGTTGTCCTTTCCCCATTTGATAGGTTTTATTTCCTTGTCAAATATCAGTTAACCATAAACAGATGGGTTGATTTCTGGATTCTCGGTTCTGTTCCATTGTGCCTGTCATTGCACCCGTACCATGCTGTTTTGGTCACCACTGCTGTATAGTAGATTTCGAGGTCATAGAGTGCTATGTCTCCCAATTCATTTTTGTTTTTCAGAAGTGCTTTGCTTATTCAGGGTCTTTTTCTTCTGCAAATAATCTTGACAATTTTGCTTTAAATCTCCTTGAAGAAGGAATTTGGTATCTGTATTGGGATTACGTTGAACATGTAGATTGCTTTTGGTAGGATTGTCATTTAACAATACTGAGTCTTCCTATGCATGAACAGGGCACATTTCCCCATTTCTTTAGGTCTTTCGTCGTGTCTCGCAGAAATGTTCTGTAGTTTTCTTTGTATAGGTCTTTTGTGTCTCTAGTTAGAATCACTCCCAAGTACCTCAGTTTGTGGTTGGCTATTGTAGATGGTATTACTTTCTTAGTTTCCTTCTCTTTTCTTTCCTTCTATGGTTTTCCTTCTCTGAGTTATCTTTGTTATGGTTGAAGAATCTCACTGATTTTTGGATATTTATCTTGGAAATCCAGAGAAGAAAATTCCTGAAAGTTGAGGAACTTGAAGTACTGTAGAGTAGGAAAACATTGAATGAAGAAAGGATAAGGTGATGCCAGGACTGAAGGGGGGAAACTCTCACAAAACAGTTCTTTAATGTTTTCCTGTTTGTACATTGCTTGCACTCCTACCATGTCCTTTAACTCCCTCAGCCACTTGAAGGATTACTATTACTATTATCACCCACTGATTAGTAGCTAAGGAAGTGGACATTCAAGAGAAGTGACCAACTCTGTTTATCAAAAGTTCACACCCAGTGGGTAAGAAGCTGCGCTGCAATCGCAAATGTACACTGTTTGAATTCACCAGCTGCTTTGTGGGAGAACGTGGACAATCTCTTCCCATGCGATTCACTGCCACTGAAAACCCACTGGAGGGTCAGCTATGGGTCAGCTCTCACTTGATGGAACACAATAATGACACCACCACCACCACATACAGCATGAAGTGGCTGGGCACAGATTTCAACAAGGGCCATTGTGGGTCGTGAAGGAAGCAACACTGTGCCCATTTTTTGCCTCCTGGTGGAATATCCTTCAAGAAATGCACCTGCTGTGCACTTGGAAAGTCCTGCCCACTTCACTCCTTCAGGACTGTTCTCCAGTCAACTCACAGGATGCCTTTTTGTTTGTTTCATAAAATCTTCATTTTTTTAATTGGTTTGCTTACAAAATTTTTATACACTGTCTTTCACACTATTCTTCATCACATTGTGTTTCATACAATCATTCTCATGCATTTTGTTTTATAAAATCAATAACCATGGTGCTGCGTTGGTGGTATGGTGGTGAGCATGGCTGCCTTCCTAGGCTGTCTTTTCAAGTCTCTGGCATCAAGTTTCTTAAAAGCTGTCTAGGTTAACTTGCCCAAAGGTGTGGCTGAACAGGAGACTCTGGTGCCCTTGTGTCTGCTGGTCACCTCGCAGAGGCCTACAGCATGTCCACTGCACTGTGTTGGTCACAGTGGCCTGTCCCTCTTCTCAGTTGTTGTACCTGCTATTGTTTGTTGTCACTGAACCAACTCCTACTCACTCCAACTTGATGTCCAGCAGAATGAGACATTGCTATGTGATATGGTCACTGTATTGGGATCTATGAGCCTTTTGTGGCAGCTACTGCATCAGTAGTCCATCTCATTGAGGGTCTGCCTCTCTGCACTGACCCTTTCCTTTATGATGGCCTTCTCCAGGTCCAATAACATTTCCAACGTCATTGCTTCTCACCACCTTAGCTTCTAATGAGCAGTCTGGCTGCATTTCTTCCAAGACCAATTGATTTGCATCCTGGCTGCCTGTGGTGTGTTTGACTTCCTTTGCCAATGCCCACTAATTCTGTGTTATGGTGGAGGACAGCGCAGGCTGGACAAGGAGCTCCCTGCTGTCTGGTTACTGCTTATGATGATGGCAGCATGGTCACTGGACTTAGTGTCTCCCAGGTGTCAACCCAAGGCATCCCCACCCCTTCACAGGCCTCTTCCCACACCAGACCATACAGAATCCTTACTAGTGGCCATTATAAATTCTAACCACAGAGCAGTGTGTGAGACGTGGAGTTACACATTGCTTATTACCTATAGGTTGATTCTGACTTGACTGTACAACACAATATTTTTAATACTAACAATAAAATTGCTTTGCAAAATCTCTCTGTATAAAGTTACAACATTATCAGTAATGGGGAAGAAAAGCCTTTTTAGAATTTTTCCTCCTTATTTTCCTTTAGTACTGTCCTCCTAAAAAAAAATTTCCAGTACAGGTTCATAAATAATATTTATGTCAATATGGTAGCTAAAACATTAAAAAATATGGGAAAAAAGTAGAGACTATAAAAGCACCAGCAGCAAGGGAAGCAACAGCACATGCTTCCGGTTTGTGTGGCCAAAACTACAGTAAAACTGAAAATAATCAAACTCATCAAGTTGGAGCTGACTCCTAGCTCATCATCCAGTGGGTTTTCATAGACAGTGAAATCACATGGCAGGAGATTGGTCATCTCTGGTAGCTGTGAGCCAACCCCTGCTTTTGGATCAGCAGTGCAATTCCTTGCTCAAGGCCTCCGGAGCTCTCTTGGAACTACCCCTGGAGTTGGGTAATAATTGCTCTGAGCAGAGTGTTTGCCTGAAAAGCAAATGTGCAATGACTATGTGGTATCATCTCACCCCAGTAAGAATAGCAAAATTCAACAGAGCAGCAAAAACAAATACTGGCGAGGTTGTGGAGAAACTGGAATCCTTATTCACTGTTGGTGTGAGTGTAAAATGGTGCATTCACTATGGAAGGCAGTATGGTGCATTCTCAAAAAGTTGGAAATAGAAATATCATTTGACCCAGCAATTCCACTACTGGGAAGATACCCTAAAGAAACCAGAACTGCCTCCCAAGCAGATAAATGCACACCCAAGTTTATTGCTGCTTTGTTCACAATAGCAAAGAGTTGAAAACAGTCTAAGTGCTCACCAACAAACAAATGGATAGAGAAGCTATGGCATATTCACACAATGAAATACTGTGCAGCACTGAAAAACAAAGAACTAATGAAATATCATACAAAATGGGTGACCATGGAGGACATTATGCTGAGTGAAATATTTCAGTCACAAAAAAGACAAATACTGCATAATGCCACTGTTTTAATACAGGATTCACATGGGGGTTGGGGAGAAACCAAAAGGGGATAAATAATGTACACAGCATTGAAACAGACAAGGGATAGAGCTGTATCACAGCAACATATGATTAGGTATTATTGGTATGACAAGAGTCCAGAATAAGCACTGGACAGTAAAGTGGTCAGGGAGGGGGGACTGTGTAACAATAAAAGAACTTTTTTTCCATAGGAAAAAAGTTAACTGGGAGGGGGGCAGGGATGCAGCAATGCATGAATGGAACTCCAAGGTCTTTATTTAAGAAAAAAGAAAAGCAAATTTGCATAGAGTTTTATCCTTATTGATACATGTGATCTGAGCTTACAAAAAATGGCTTACAAATGTATTGTGATTTGAGCATAAGTTTACAGAGCAGAATGACACTCACACAGTTTATGGCACTGGCTGGGATTCCCAAATTGTAACACAACACTTTTCAGGCTCTCCCTGTGGCTCATATTCCTATTCATCTTTATAAGTGTTTTTGTTGTTTATAGTGAAATAAAAGCCCATTTTTTAATTTTGAAAGGAATCATACATTTCTGCTGAAATACTGCACATGAATTTTCTTCTAAAATGGTCCATTGGTATTACCCTCTGACAGAGATGCCCGTGTGGTTTGAGCCTCTCACATCCCTCTGTTGATGCAGCTGAAGACAGGGGTATCTGATGTAGGTCATGTAACCAGCCCCCCGCACTGGCCTACAGTGATACCTGCACTCTGAGCAAGGTTGGGGCTCACCCATCCACCTTCACTTAACAGCACATCATGACAAGAAAAACATTGCTTGAGGACTGCTGAGGTGAACGATCACTCGTCCCAGCTGCAGGTGGGAGAGGATGCCAGGAAATAGACCTAGACCAGCACCTTCCAACAAAGAGGGTGTCTGATTGTCAGAGAAGAGACATACACACACACACACACACACACACACACACACACACACACACACACACAGTCATGTCCTGGAAACTCAGAGCCTTCTGGAAGACCAAGGAGGGCTAAGAGTCATTGGATGGGGAAGTTGTGTCTCCTTAGAGAGGTAGGAGGGCTTCTGGGGCTTCACAGTCCCACAATGTCAGGGGACCTGGGCACCAGACTTTACAGGCAAAAAGTTCCCGTTTCATTTTCTGTAAGAATCCTGGTAGACATGTCTTGCTTTGCTGAAAAATTTTACTATTTTCACAAGCGTGTAGAAGCCATGTTGCAATTGATACACTGCTATTTGAAAGACACTATGGTTAACTAAAGGTTATAGTGTGGGGCTGTTGTTAGGTACCACAGAGGCAGCCTTACGTAAAACAGAAGGAAGCTGACTGCACCCACTTCACAACCGTGGGGGTGCCTGAGGTGATCGCTGTGTCTTGTGCTTTCTAACCTAGGGGGCTCATCCTCTGTGATCCCCAGACAATGCTTTCTTGGAGTCCATATGCTTTCACTGGTTAATTTCCAGAAGTGGAATGGCAGGCCTTTCTTCCCAGTTTGTCTTCATTTGGAAGCTCTGCTGAGACTCACCCACCATGGGTGATCCTTTGGTGTTTTAGATGCTAAAGATACAGCTCCCAACCTCATAGTAGCAAAAAGCTTCCACAGAACAACAAATGGAAGGCTTGGCAAGTAGTTTTTCATTAATATTGAGTATTTCTCCAAGGATCTCACCACTGTTGACCGGAACGTTTGATTGTGTTCAGGAGACATCTGTACTTAGACCAGGAACAGACGTACAAACACAGCAAGGAAACACTGTACAGTTCAAAGACAAGAAAGAAATGCATCAGGATGTGTCCTTTCTCCATACCTTTTCAGCCTATATATGCATCAGATCATCTGGGAGATTGGACTCTACGAAGGAGAATGTGGCATCAGGATTGGAGGAAGACCCATCAACAACCTTCATTATGCAGCTGACACAACCTTGCTCACCAAAACTGAGGAGGATCTGAAGTGTTTGTGTAGAAAGTCAAGGACTGTAGTCTTCAATATGGATTGAAGCTCAACATGAAGAAAACAATGATTCTCACCACGGGCCAACTGACATAATGATAAACGGAGAAAAGATTGAGGTTCTTGGCAATTTCATCTTGTTCAGGTCCACAATCAATGACTTTTGACACCAGCAGTCAGGGAATCAAAATGGGTTGCCTTAGGAAAGTCAACTGTCAGAAATCTCTCTGAAGTGCTAAGGAACGATGATGTCAGCGTAGAGGCTAAAGTGTGGCTGATTCAAGCCATAATCTTCTCAATTTCTTGCTATGCATCTGAGAACTCAATAATGACTAAGGATGACAGAAGAAGAATCAATACCTTTGAGTTGTGGTGTTGGAAAAGAGTGTTGAATATACCATGGACTGCTAAGAGAAAAAACAGCTCTCTCCTGGAAAGAGTGAAAACAGGTTTCTCCTTGGAGGTAAGTATTGTGACATTCCATCTCACATACTTTGTCATGTTGCCAGGAGAAGCCTGTCCTTGCAGAAGGATCTCATGTTTGGAAGGATGAAGGGTCAGAGCAGAAGAGGAAGATGAGATGGATTGACATAGCACAGTGACTGTGGCAATGGGGGCAGGTGTGTCAGAGACAGTGAAATTGACTCAAGATAGGGCAGGGTTCAGAGCTATTGTTCATAGGTTCATAGGGTGAGTTGTAGTTGACTCAATGGCACATAACAGTGGTCCTTGATCAGGTTTCCAAGACTGTATGTAAATGTTTATGAAAGGGGACTAGTCATCTCTTCTCTGAAAAATGGTTGATGTATTTGAACTTCCAACCTCATGGTTAGCATCCCAATACATTATACACCTCACCACCATGACTGTGTTATCTAAGGATAATGGCTGGAGCAATTTAGGGGTCCAGCTCAGTAATGGCCGGTATGAACACTGGTCACATGCCAGAGTTCTGTATGCTTCACATTCATTTCTATCTCCAGCCTTTGTATTAAAGTGTTATAATGGTTGAAGCTGTGTTGCTTAACCAAAGGCTGTGCCTCTCTGGTCATTCAAATCCACTAGTGGCTTAAAGGCAAAAGGATGACCAATCTCTTGTCATGATTTATATAGCCTTGGACACCCAAAGGGGGGTTAGTTAGGACTCAGTTCCGACTTACTGAGAGAGATGGAAATGAATAGGGGCTGGGAGAGGACAGAGGCTAGATCCTTATTCAGTTCCTGTCCAAACAATAGTCATTTGTGTCTGTGTATTTGCAGTGTGGACACGTGCCTGATGTGTTCTTGTGTGTCATTGGTGCGTTCATGTGGTGTGGGGAGGAGGTGGTATGTACGCGTGATCTGTGTGTGTATATGTGGAATTTGCATGTGTATAGTGTATATATATTTGCACTGTGGACATGTGTGTGTGATGTGTCTTTGTGTGTGGTCTCTGTGCATGTGCATGCGGTATGGGGAGAAAGCGCTATGTGTGTACTCTGTGTGTATTTGGTCTCTGTGTGTATAACTTACCAATGTGGATGTGTATGTGATCTGTCCTTTTATGTCGTGTGTGTGGGCGCACGCGCGCACTTGTGGTATGAGGTGGAGATGGTATGTGTGTGATGTGATGTGATGTTATGTGATGTGATGTGTTGTGTGTGGGTGTGGCCGGGAAATTAAAAGATTAATTGCATTGGGAAAGTCTACTGTCAGGGACCTCTCTAGAGTACTGAAGAACAATGTTGTCTGGTGTCAGTCTGGAGACTAACGTGCTCCTGATCCAGGCTATTGCAATTACTTACTATGTGTCAGAAAGCTGGACAATGACTAGGGATGATTGAAGGAGAATTGATACTTTTGAGTTGTGGTGCTTGAGAAGAGTATTGAACATACCATGGACTACCAGGTCCATGGAGAACAAACAGATTCATCCTGGAGAGGATGAGACCAGGCTGCTCCTTGGAGGCAAGGATTCTGAAGCTTCATCTGACATACTTTGGACATGTTGCAAGGAGGGACTAGTCCTTGGAGAGGGATGTCATGCTTAGGAGGGTGGAGGGCAGCACAGGAGAGGAAGAACCTAGATGAGATGGATTGATTCAGTGATTGGGGATTCAGAGACAATAAGGTTGGCATAGGATAGAGCAGGGTTTAGGGCTGTTGTACATAGGGTCACTATGAGTCACAAGTGACTTGATGGCACATAACAACAGTAACAGCAATATATATACTTGCAGTGTGGACATGTGTGTGTGATATGTCCTTGTGTTTCATCTGTGTCTGTGTCTCTGTGTGTGGGGTGGAGAGGAGGTGGTGTGTGTGTGTGTGTGTGTGTGTGTGTGTGCACATGGTGCGGGGAGAAGGTTGTTATGTGTGTACTCTCGTTGTGTGTGTATTAGCAGTGTGGACATGTGTGTGAGGTATGTCATTGTGTGTCATCTCTGTGTGTGTGTATGTGTGTGTGATCTGTGTGTGTGTGTGATGTATCCTTGTGTGTCATCTGTGGTATACATGTGCGATGGGGAGGAGGTAACATATGTCCTGTCTGCTGCATGTGCTTTTCGTCCTAAGTGTCATGTGTAGATGTGGTTGTGTATATTATAAAGGTGCTGGGGCAGGTGTTAAGGTGACAAAGAAGAACAGTGGTACCTGTCCTTTAGACAAGTCCTTGAACTGTGTGGAGTGCCTCACGAGAGTGAGCAGAGACCACACCTGGCTGGGAGCGTCCACCACAGCCCCCAGAGTGGAGGCATGGAGGGCAGGATGGTAGTGGTCCGCCAGCAGTGGTCCCAACCCTCCTTCAGAGGACTCCCCAGGCCTTGAGGGGAATGAAGGCTCATTGTGAAGACTGGAATTGTAGCACATAGGGTTCTCAGCTGCCTGCCTCTGATGGGGCATGCACTGCTTTTGTTTGCTTTTCAGTGTAACTCTCTGCCCACAGAGTTGCCCAAATGAGCATGAGGCAATCACACAGCCTAGGCCAGTCTCATGCTACATCAGATATGGTGTGCTTGGCAGGGGGCAGAGTGTGGCAATTAGAATGATTTAGGTCAAGGAAGCACCAGCATGAATGTCCTGTGGTTGGAGCCCTGAGGAAGGATTGAAGAGGTGAAAAACAAAAGCAGGCTATCCACCAATTATCTCCGGTGGTTGATAACATGCAGGGCCCAAGGTGGGTTGTCTGTCCACCTAGATTCTGGAAGGGAGAGACTAAAGACCCTCAATGAGATGAGTTGACACAGGGACTGTAACAACGGGCTCAGTTTATCGAAGATTGTGAGGGTGAGAAAGGACAGGACAAGGTTCAGATCCGATGTTCTTAGGGTTGCCATGAGTCGCAACTATGAAAAGGTCTCCTGACCCCAGTCCAAGTCTTCCCCAATGTCCCAGCAAGAGAGGTGTCGTGGTCTCTTCAGGCGCTGGAACAGCTTCAGAGGTTGAGCTGAAGCGTTCCCTCAGAGCTTCCGTCAGATGCCAGATCTGAGAATGTGGAGAGTCCCTGCACCTCAGCAAGGGACCGTGACATGAGAGCCACACATAAGGATGTTTGGGCTTACCCAGGATCTATGTGTGAAACTGTTCTAAAGATCTAACTGCATGAGCCTCACCCCACCCCCATTTTCACAACTAGGTGTTAATTGATGATTAATCAACATTGCAAAATTGAAATATTACTTGTTGGCAGGTGACAACATGTTACAAACCACCTCTCCAGTTTAAAGGTCATCAGTGTCTCCGATGGCATTCTGGCATTCGGGATACTGCCCTCTGAGATTTGCTCAGTGACATTTGAGGAAGTGGCCTGGTTTTAAATGTCATAGAGAAAAAAAAAAGTCATAGAGCAATATCATGAAATTTGCTTACATAAAAAGAAATAGTTTCTAGAGGGGTAGAGACAGACTGGATGGGGAGCTACACACTGTCACTGGATGAAAACAGCTGCTCTGCTGGGCCAAGTAAAGTGACACATTCAGATGTCGTTGGAACAGGACCCAAAGGTTTCGGGATTTTTGAATGGCTAAAAAACCACCAGGGGAGTGGAAGAGGGGATTTCTAGAAGGAAGAATTTGTTAGTGCTAAGTCCAGAACATATCAGTGGGATTCCATGATTGTCCAAAGTTGCGTGGTTCAACTTAATACACAGTGCTCTTGAGCTTGACAAGACAGGCTTTTCTGGGAAGTGTAACGTGTAACATGTAACATATCAGGGTATGACCCAAAAGGCTAGTGGTTCGAAGCCTTGATCAATTATGAGGTTGAATTGACTTAAGGACAATGGGTTTGGGGGATTTATTAGTGAAATTGTTTCCTCAATCATACCTGTTTCTAGAGGTACACTATAAAGACTTGTTGATGACACTATCTCAAGACCCTTCAGGAGCAAGCTGTCACATCTATTTCTCTATAACAAAACAGACCCTTTGGGAAGATCTTTTATCTTTCAAATCTCAGAGAGAGGAAATGTCGTTTTTCAAGTATATGGCCAGATCAGACACCAACATTGAAGAGATTGCCAGTTGAAAAATCAGCTTTTAAAAGATCTGACAAAGATTTGAGACTCATGTCGAGATTTTAAAATGGAGGTAAGGCTCCACTTTTTTTATTGTTGTTAGGTGCTGTCTCATCTGTAAGAATTCATACTGATCCTATGAAGAACAGATCTGAAGCTTGCCTTTGCTGGTGCTGTCCTCACCAGGTCTGACAAGCACAAGCCCATTGCTACAGTCGCTGTGTCAATCCATCTCCTTGAGAACCTTTATGTCTTCTCCTGACCCTCTGCCTTTCTTTCCAAACAGGAACCTCCGTTGGCGTAGTCCCTAAGGAGTTGTGCAGCTGACCCACAGCCTGCAGCTCTCGGGGGCTTGTCCTTCCTCAGTGCACCCAAAGACAATAATATAATCCAAATTTTAAAAACCAAACTAGTAATTTTATTTTTTTATGCAGTTATTCATTCAAATGTAAATCTCTTCTCCTCTTAGCAGTTCAGGTTCAGTCTATATGTCTTATCAAATGCAGATTTTCTGACTCAGAGAAGACACTGAGTTGAGCTCAATTTCAGACCTAAGCCCCCTACTCTAGACACAGATCTACTGTTTTCAACAAGTCTCATTTTTGCATAAACAATCAGGTATGCACCAAAGGCAGGGAGCTCTGGTGGCTTAGTGGTAAAGAGTTATGTTGCCAATCCAAAGGCCTATGGTTCAAATCCACCAGCAACTTCATGAAAGAAGAATGGCAACTTGCTCCCATGTGATTTAACAGCCTCTGAAAACTCACTGGAGGGTCAGTTATAAATTGGTTCCCACTCAAATGTACACAACCATTGGTCAAAAGTGAACTCACATATTTTCTGTAATCTACTATGTTGTTATATGCCATCAAGTGGCTTGATGCGACTCTATGTACAACACCTCTGAACTCTGCTTTATCCTGAGCCAGCCTTTTTGCCTCTGATACACCTACCACCATTACCCCAGTCACTGGGTCAGTTTGTCTCATCCCTGGTCTTCCTCTCTTGTGCTCAGCCTGGTCTCCAGGATGAACCTGTTTGTTCTCTTAGCAGTCCACAGTATATCCAATCCTCTTCTCCAGCACCACAGCTCAAAGACATCAATTCTTTGATCATCACTAATCATCGTCCAGTTTTCTGATCCATAGCAATTAATTGCAAAGACCATGGCCCGGATCAGGTGCACCTTAGTCTCCAGATTGATATCGTTACTTTTCAGCACTCTGGGGAGGTCCCTGACAGCAGACTTTCCCATTGCAATTCATCTTTTAATTCCCTGACTGCTGGTATCAATAGTGTTGCTTGTGGCACAAAGCAAACAGAAGTTGTTAACAATCTCGATCTTTTCTCCATCTATCATTGACCTAGTGATGAGCATCTTTGTTTTCTTGATGTTGAGCTTCAATCCATATTGAAGGCTGCAGTCCTTGACCTTCTGCATCAAATGCCTCAGGTCCTCCTCAGTTTCAGCAAGCAAGGTTGTGTCATCTGCATAAGACAAGTTGTTGATATGTCTCCTCCAATCATGATGCCAATTCCTCCTCAGAGAGCCCAGCTTCTCAGATGATCTGTTCCGCATATGGATTGAAAAGGTATGTAGATACGATGCATCCCGGGCATACACCTTTCCTGATTTTGAACCATGGAGTGTTTCCCTGCTCTATTTTGAGGACTGCTTCTTGACCCAAGTACAGGTTTCACACAAGCACAATTAAATGTTCTGGGATTCCCATTCTTCTCAGAGTTAGTGACAATTCTCGATTTTTATACTTTGGAAGCAGGAATAACATCCACTTCCTAAATAACATGCCTCTGGAAACTCTATAAACTTTGATAAATGATGATAGTTATAGAAAAGCTTCAGGCCTTTTGTTCATAGGGTCACTATGAGTCGTGCTCGACAGCAATCATAACAACAACACAACAATTTTTATGATTTATAGCACTAGGTAGAAGAAACATTCACTGCATCCATGGTACATTCTCAGAAACCTTAATGTATAACTCTTTTTAAAACTGTCTTGTTTCATTTATTCATTTCCATTTCTCCACCTTTGACTATCTCCCTTCATATGCATATATTTGGGGAAAATTGGACGTTAACTATCAATCAGATTGGCATTCGCCTCATTCCACTCCAGAAGAAACTTTTCTCTCCTCAGCGGTAGCAACCATGGTCACACTCTCATATCTTGAACTTCTCACTCTTACCAAGTCTCACTTCTGTAGGCCTGGAGCCTTTGTGATGATCATCACTTCTGAGACAAATAGTTTCTGTGGTATTGGTATGGTGCAGATCTATCATCACAATGATCTTGATTCACTGTTTTGGGGAAAAGGAGTAAACAAGAAAATGTAGGATAAGGGCTTAAGCCTGATAAGAAATCCTCCTTCCATTGTCTTTGTGTATTAAAAGAAGGCAATTGGCTACTGAAAACAAAGCAGCTCATAGGATGTAAGATTAATTAACCAAACTCTTTACAACAGACAAGGAAGTATTTCTTTAAGGATATTTTAAAAGAGAGAAATGTCCTTTTATTATACAAAGACAATGGAAGGAGGATTTTTTTTTTCTTTTCATAAACTTTCATTAGGAAGGAGGATTTCTTATCAGGCTTGAGCCCTTATCCTCTTAGCTTTATTGTTATTAGATGCCATCAAGTTGAATATGACTCATAGCGACCCTATGGACAACAGATCTGAACCCTGACCTACCCTGTGCCATCTTCACAATCTCTGACATAATCGAGCCTATTGCTGTAGACGCTGTGTCAATCCGCCTGGTTGAAGGCCTTCCTCTCTTTCACCGTTTCTCCAGGTTTCCGAGCATGATACTCCTCTTCAAGGAATAGCCTCTCCTATCAACACAGCCAAAGGATGTGAGATGAAGCTTTATCTCTTTTTCCTCCAAAGAGCTTCTGGCTGCACCTTCTCCAAGACATGTCTACTTATTCTTTTGGCAGTCCATGGGATATTCAGTACTCTTCTCCAACACCACAGTCAAAGACATCAATTCTGTCATCCTTATTCATTGTCCAGCTTTCAGACGCATAGCAAGTGACTGAAAAGACCTTCGCTTGAATCAAGCACACCTTAGTTCTCAAACTGACATCATTGCTCTTTAATAATTTGGAGAGGTCCTTGACTACAGACTTTCCCAGTGCAATACATCTCCTGATCTTCTGACTGTCCCTACCAAGTGCACTGATTATAGATCCAAGTAAAATGAAGTCATTGACAGTTTCAATCTTTTCTCCATCTAGCATGATGGTGTCTATAGGTCCAGTAGTGAGGATTTTTTGTTTTCTTGAACTGAGATGCAATCACATTGAACGCTTCAGTGTTTCACCATCTGTAGCAACCAATTCAAGTCCTCTTCATTTTCAACAAGTAAGGTCATGTCATAGCACAGTTATTGGTGAGTCTTCTTCCAGTCCTGATGCCATGCTCTTATTTGTAGAGTCCAGCTTCTCAAATTATTTTCTCAGCATTCAGACTAAATTGGTATGGAGAAAGAATACCCTGATGTATACTTTTCCTAATTTTAAACCATGGTGTGCTCCTCTGCAATTAGGGGCCTCTCCAAATTACTGAGGAGTAATTATGTCAGTTTGAGAACTAAGGTGTGTCTGATTCAGGCCATGGTCTTTCTGATCCCTTGCTATGCATCTGAGTGCTAGACAATGAACAAGGATGACACAAGAAGAATTGATGCCTTTGAGCTGTGGTGTTGGAGAAGAGCATGGAACATTACATTGTGCCAAGAGAACAAACAAGTATGTCTTGAAGAGGGTTCAGCTGGAGTGCTCTTTGGAGGCAAGGATGATGAGGTTTCCCTTCATATACTTCAGGCATGTTGCTAGAAGGGGCTATTCACTGGAAAGGGACATGATGCTTGGAAGGGTAGAGGCTCAGCGAAGAAAAGGAAGACCTTCAACCAGGTGGACTGACTGCCACAATGGGCTCCGGTGTCAGGAAGTGCGAAGACGTCATAGGATAGAATAGGGTTTAGATCTGTTGTTCATAGGGTCGTTATGAGTCATACTCAACTCAGTTGCACCTAACAATAACAACAGCAATTGGGCTCCCTTGCTCTGTTTGCATAACAGCCTCTTGATGTAGGTATAGGTTTTGCACAAACACAAGCAAGTGTTCTGGGTTTCTTAGTCTTCTAAAAAATCCTCTTGGGTTAAAAATAAGCAGAATTTTGAAGAAGACCCCTTTAAATAGTTTGCCTCTCCACCCTGTGGTCTATATAGCTGAGTGTTCCTTTCTTCTATTAACATAATAGGACCTTCTGATTTTATATCCTAGATGACATTTTCAAGGAATGGTGCTGTTTTTAGGTGCCACCTGGTCAAGTATGACTCATAGCAACCCTATGAGCAACAGATCTGAACCCTATCCTATCTTGTGCCAACCCACAATCTCCAATACACTCAAGCCCATTGCTGTAGTCACTGTGTCAATCCACTTGGTTGAAAGATCTTCCTCTCTTTCGCCATCCCTCCACCTTTCCAAGCATGATGTCCTTCTTTAAGCAATGTTTTTAGCTTAACTGAATTATTACTACATTTATTTCTGAATAACAGACTTTCTTATTTTCCCATTTCCTTTCTTTTTTGACATGATGTACTGAATCAAAGTCTGTTCCCCTGAGACAGGGTTCAGACCAGGAAGGCAAATGCAGGCATCACAAGGTCTGGGAACACACCCTGAGTGAGCAGCCTGGGCACCTGAGGGAGTTTCCTCTTCACACCCTTCAGCTCTGCTGAGAGCTGTGAGGTGGCCTGAGACTGCAGGACTTTCTAGAGAGCAGTCATCTGGAAAAGACATGTTGGATGGATGTCATCTTGAAAGAAGAAAATCTACAGTTTACGCCCAGTGATGACTCCATAGCTCACCAAAAACACAACCAAAAAGCCCACAATAGAAGCTGTGTTACTGTTGTTTGGTGCCGTGCAGTCACCTACATCACAGTCATCTTGCGAAGGACAGATCTGGATACCGCCCTCTCCTTCCCAACCTCAACACAATTCTACCCCACTTCAACATTCTAATCATTATGTCAATCTATCTTGTTGAGGATTTTCCTCTTTCTCTGATCCTCCACCCTCCTCAGCATATTCCCCACCCCCCCAAAGGACTGGTGTCTTCTGACAACATGTCTAAAGTGTGTAAGTTTCACCATCCTTGCCTCTAAGGAGCACCCTGCTTATACCTTCTCCAAGACAGATTTGCTTGCTCTTTTGGTGGTCCATGGAATAGTCAATACAGGCTGGATTTAGAAGAGGTCGTGGTACTATAGATATTATAGCTAATGTTAGATGGATCTTGGCAGAGAGCAAAGAATACCAGAAGAATGTCTATCTGTGCTTCATTGACCATGCAAAGGCTTTTTTTGACTGTGTGGATCACAACAAGCTGTGGCTGACTCTGAAAAGAATGGGAATCCCAGAACATTTGATTGTGCCAATGCGAAATCTATACTTGGACCAAGAGGCAGTTGTCACAACAGAGCAAGGAGATACTACGTGAATCAAAATCAAGAAGGGGTCCGTCAGGAATGTATTCTGTCTCCATACCTTTTCAATCTGTATGCAGAACAGATCATCCAAGACCCTTGCCTGTATGAGGAGGAATGTGGCATCAGGATTGGTGGAAGAATCATCAACAACCTGTGTTATGCAGATGACCCAACCCTGCTTGCTGAAACTGAGGAGGACCTGAAGTGCTTGCTGCAGAAAGTTAAGGACTGCAGCCTCCTATATGGATTGAAGCTCAACATCAAGAAAACAAAGATTCTCACCACTGGGCCAACTGGCAGCATCAGTATGGATGTGAAGAGATTGAGATAGTTAACAGTTTTAGTTTGCTTGGCTCCACAATCAACACTCTTGGTAATAGCAGCCAGGAAATCAAGAGATGAATTGCATTGGGAAAGTTGGCTGTGAGGGACCTCTCAAGAGTACTGAAGAGTAACAACGTCAGGCTGGAGACTAAGGTGCGCCTGATCCGGGATATAGTCTATAGTCGACGGGATTGCGTGCTATGCATCAGAGAGCTGGACAGTGAATAGGGTTGATAGAAAGAGAATTGATGCCTTTGAGCTGTTGTGCTGGAGAAAAGTGTTGAATATACCATGGACTGCTAGGAGAACAAACGGGTTTGTCCTGGAGAGGGTGAAGCCGGAATGCTCCTTGGAGTCAAGGATTCTGAAGCTTCGTCTGACATACTTTGGGCATGTTGCAAGGAGGAACTGGTCCTTGGAGAGGGACATCATGTTTGGCAGAGTGGAGGGGCAGCGAAGGAGAGGAAGACCCTTGATGAGATGGATCGATTCTGTGACTGGAGTGGTGGGAATAAGTGCGTTTGAGATGGCTAGGTTGGCACAGGATAGAACAGCATTTAGTGCTCTTGTACATAGGGTCGCTATGAGTCGCAAATGACTCGATGGCATATAACAACAACTTTGCCAACACACTATTCTAAGGCATCAGCAGTTCTCCTTTGTCATCCTTATTCACTGTATGTTTTTTCAGATGCACAAGAAGCAACTGGAAAAAAAAAACTATGGCTTAGAACAGATGCACCTTAATCTTTAAAACGAAATCATTGTTCTTTAGCACTTTGGAGCTGTCTTTGACAGCAACTTTCCCAATGTGACATGTCTTTTTGATTTATTGACTGTTATTACCATGGATGTTGATTGTAGATCCAAGTAAGATACCATTTAAGAGGGCAGCTCTGTGCACCTATTAACTTACATCATCTTTTCTAAAGATAACCCTGCCTTTCCCTCCCCAAAGTGCTGAATTAACATGAGCTCTCCTCAACACCCTTAATCTAGTCTATAAGCATCTTTTTCAGAACATTTCCTAACTGAGACAAATTTGGGAAGCTCATACCTCCTGTCTCCTAAATGTTAACATATACAACACAAAATTCTGTTTTATTCTACTCTAATCTCTACCTCTAAAATTGATTTTTCTGGTGGAGGCAGATCTATGTTTCTCTGATAATAGCCTATAGACTCACAGTTGTTAGGAGCTGTTGAGTCAACTCTGATTCATAGTAGCCCTTTGTGTAATAGAATGAAGCCCTGGTGGATCCTGCACCAGTCTCAGAATCTCTATCGTACTTGGGGCCTTTGCTGCCGTCACTGTCAATCTATCTCACTGAGAGTCTTCCTCTTTTTCTATGACTCCAAGCACAATGTCCTTTCCAAGCACTTCCCCTAAAGCATATGAGACAAAATCTCACTGATAAGACAGATAGGTTTTTGTTTTAAAATTTAGAACACAGTGTATATAATTAGCAGTAATTGAACTGCCACATCCATGCATTTTGAGCTGGACATGTTCAAAGGTCATCTTAAAAACTTGATCTTTTTTCTGACCTTTTCAACTGCCTAAGTAGCTAATTCAGGAAGTTTCTGCAACCTCCTCAGTAGGCTTTCGACTTTAAAAGAAATCCTTCTCCTCTTGAATAGGACTATCACTATTAACATCATTAGCACAGTTTTACCGACCTGCAAAAAGTATACACATTGAGAAGGCTGTTAGAACTTGTAACAAGAAGACTCTTTCTAAAAAAAAGAAAAAAAAATCAAACCGTTGTAAACCACAGTGGCAGGAAAGCACTTCTGTTGTTGTTGTTGTGTACCTCCAGCCAGTTATCAGAGGTAGTAAATTATATGAGAGGAGATTGCCCATCTTTCCATTGTGGAGTGGAGGAACTAGTGGATTTGAACCATGTACCCTTGGGTTGACAGTGCAACTCCTTGCCACTATGTCACCAAAGCTCCATGAATTATTTCTTTTTTTTTCTTTTTTTTTTTGTTTTTTTTTCCATAAATTATTTCTATGCACAACCAGGAGAGTATAGCATCTATGAAGGGACCGCCTAAAGATTAAATCCCCGAGCGCATCGGAAACTTTTTCCAAAAGAGTGAAAAGAAAACCTACTGACTGAGGAAAATAATTTGGCCATGTCATCTCAGACAAGGGTCTCATAATGAAAGTTTATAGAATAGTACAGAGCCTCTACGGCTGAACACTGTGACACTGATGTGCCAAATGCATTAATGGTTGGCTACTCAGTGTGGACAGAGAGTGGGGTGGAGCTCCCCAATTAAAACAAGCTTGGAAGGAGGAATGACATCCACTTCCATACTATCTTGCCTCCAGAAACCCTATGAACTTGGAGAGAGGATTAAAGGCACCCAAGTGTCGAGAACTCTCCTTCATAGGGTCACTATAAGTTGTCTGCGACTCGATGGCACTTAACAACAACAAAGCCTCCACAAGAAAAAGACTGATAATATGGGCAAAAGACATGGAAAGGTTTTTCACAGAGGAAGACATTCAGATGGCCAACAGACACATGAACAAATGCTCAAAAATCACTGACATTAAGAGAGATGCAAATCAAAATCACAATGAAATACCTTCTCAATCCAGTAGCAGTGGCAAAGTTTAATAGGACAGCAAGCAAAAAAAATGTTCAAGAGGACATGGAAAGATGGGAACTCTCACAAACTATTGGTGGGATTATAAAATGGTACAACCACTCTGGAAGGCAGTTTGGTTCAGTTCAAAAAACTGAACATAGAAATTCCATATGATCCAGCTACTCCACTCCACCTATATCCCAAGGAAAATAGCACTGAGATATAAATGGAGATTTGTACACTGATATTCATAGCAGCTTTACTCACAATAGCAAGAAAACAAAAACAGCCAAAATGTCCATCAATAAACAAACAGATCAAGAAATTCTGGTACATTTCATGATGGAATATGCAATCCAGCATACAGAAAAGAAATGGAGAAGATACCACACCACGAACTAATTGTTAGGTGCTGTTGAGTAGAGTACAACTCATAGCAACTCTATGAACAACAGATCTGAATCCTGTCCTATTCCCGTGCCATCTTCACAATCTCTGATATACTTGAGCCCATTACTGCAGTCACTGTGTCAATACATCTGCTTGAGGGTCTTCTCTTTCATCAACGCACGAACTTTCCAAGTGTGATGTCCCTCTCCAACAAATAGCCTCTCCTAGCAACATGCCCCAAGTATGTAAGAAGAAGCCTTATCATCTTTACTTCCAAGGAGCAGTCTTGCTGCATCTTCTCCAAGGTTTGTTCTTTTTATAGTCCATGGAAGAATATTCAGGACTCTTCTCTAGGACAACAGCTCAAGGGCATCATTTCTTATGTAGTCATCCTTATTCATTGTCCAGCTCTCAGATGAATAGCAAGTAACTGAAAAGACGATGGCCTGAATCAGACTCCCCAAACTGATGTCATTTCAACTGAAGAACAAATTCAAACCTTGAGTTGCTATAATCAAGGATGCTTTCGGCAGAACGTTGAATGATCCCGGAAGTATTAAAAAAAGATGGAAGGAATATATTGAGTCACTGTATCGA
>NW_006400033.1:1016550-1019500 GCF_000299155.1 Elephantulus edwardii
GATTGGCACAGGACAGAGCGGAGTTTAGGGCTGTTGTACATAGGGTCTCTATGAGTCGCAGGCGACTCGACGGCACATAACAACAACAACAAACAACAATTTTGAGAGAGATCCCTGACTGCAGACTTTCCCAGTGCAATATATCCCCTGACTGCTAGTACCAAGGGTGCTGATTGTGGGTCCAAATAAGGTGAAGTTGTTGATAGTTTCAACCTTTTCTCCATTCGTCATGACATTGCCTATGGGTTCAGTGGCGAGAATTTTTCTTTTCTTCAAAAATTGTAATCCATATGTAAGGCTATAATCTGATCTTCTGCAGCAAGTGATTTAAATCCTCCTCACTAGTAGCAAGCAAGGTTGTGTCATCTGTATAATGAAGGTTATTGATGAGTCTTACTCCAAACCTGGTGCCACATTCTTCTTCATAGAGTACAGCTTCTTGAATGATTTGCTCAGAATACTGATTGACCATATACTGTTCCCTTGCTCTGCTTACATAATAGCCTATTGGTTTATGTATAGGTTTCTCATGAGCACAATTAAGTGTTCTGGAGTCCCATTCTTCTCAATGTCAGCCATAATTTTTCATAATCCACAGAGTTTTTGCATAGTCAATAAAACATGAATAGACAGTCTTCTGGTATTCATTGTTTTCAGCCAGGATCCATCTAACTAGAGTAATGGATTCATATAGCCAGCTTACTTCCTCACTTGGGTGTGCTTTAGAGCTTGAGTCTAAGTCAATCAGATGATGTCTTAGGAAGTCCAAAATGTGAGCTTACTCTGGTCCATTGTTTTAAGTCTCTGGTGGCATGATGTTGCTTCAGGATAGCCTGATTTTAGCTACTTTGTTTGACCTTTACCTTTAGCATGAGTTTTTACTTTCCTTATCTCTTTGGTACCCACCCTAAAACTTTTTCTCCCCAGCCACTCCTCATTTTTCCTGACTTACCCAGTTCTGACCCTAACATGTTCATATAAATTTTCCTGCTTTCTTTTCCTCTTTACCTGAGTGCTTAATAAAACTCTTTGCTAGCATAGTATTTAAATTCCTGTTTTAAGTTATCTGAAAGAACTTGTGTGACAGCTTGTGTACTAGGCATAAGCAGAAGCAAAAAGAGTGACCTCTATATGACCTTCCAAAGGAAGCTGCCATGAAGAGGAATCTCCAGCGCATGGTCTGTGACGACTAAACACCTAACTGGATAGACACCATCTCGAAGACCAGCTGCATGCATCGCTTCTTTCAAGATAACCCCACCTTTCTTCCTAAAGGTGCTAAATGAACAGGAGCCCTTCCCCACACCCTTAACCTAACTTATAAATGATCCCTCAAAAGTTCGCCCTCTTGAGATGGTATTCTTTTTCTTTTTTTTTAAATTTATTTTTATTTATTTACAAAGTTTGAATACATTGTTTTTTCACAAAAGATCCTTCCCATTTCCTTCACCCTACCCACCCATCAAATTGTGCAACCCTACCCCACACACATTCTCATCGCTCTATTTCCACCCTTCCCCTGCCTTGGATCCTTATATTCCTTCTACAGCAATGACTTTATACAGTATCTGTCCTTGTGGGACTGAGTTAGTTTACTCAGCTTCTCCAGTTCTTCCCAAGTTAGGAAGTAATTGAGATAATCTTTAAAACTTCTACCAAAATTATCCTCTGCGATCTGAAAAAACAAATAATTTTCCTTAGCTATAGTAAAACAAGATTAGCCTTGAGTATAATGCCATTTTAAGAACTAGCTGTGTAGGATCAAATTTACAACAACCGGTCAAATAATTACATAGGAACCTTACAAGCTACTGAATTTATGGGTTTTTTATAATTTTTAAAATTAATTTTAATGAAAATTTACAGAGACTTTGGATTGCCATTCATTCATTGTTGCACTTTTCTCCCTGCCCCCTACACGCCCTACGCTCTTCTTTTTGAAAAGTAAAAGAAAAGTTCCCCATTATTTTATACTCCCTCCCCCCCCAGGTCCACTCAACTATGCAGCCTTCATTCTGGACTCCTGTCATGACAATAATACCTAATCACATATCCCTTTAAAACAGTTTTCTCTCTCATCTCTTTCAATGCAGTATACATTATTTATCACATCTTTCAGTCTCCCCTCAACCCCGATGTCAGTCCTGTTTTACAACAGTGGCACTATGCAGTATTTGTCCCTTTGTGACTGAGATATTTCACTCAGCACCATGTCCTCCAGGGTCACCCATTTTGAATAATATTGCATGAGTTCCTTGTTTTTCAATGCAGCATAGTATTCCATTGTGTGAATATACCACAGCTTCTCTATCCATTCGTTTGTTGATGGGCACTTAGGTTGTTTCCAGCTCCTTCCTATTGGGAACAAAGCCGCTATAAACATGGGTGTGCATGAGATGATATTCTTTCTCAAGGAGCTTGTCTCCACCTCCATGTCTTTTTCCTTACAGCAAGTGGAAATAAAATTTGCTCATCCACAAGCCTGTTCTAAGTAATTTCTTATTAGAATAAAGACATTGACTTTTTGGTTCTGATTGTAACCTAATAGGAAACATCATCATAACTCACCTCTAAGGTTTACTCTGGCTGCCTTCCTCCATAACAGCTTTGTTTTCCTCTGGTAGTCCATGGTTAATTCCGTATTCTGCACCAACATCACAAGTCAAAGGCATTGATTCTCCTTCCTTACTCATTGTTCAACTTTCATTGTATATGAAGCAATTGAAAATACCTTGGCTAGAAGCAGGCACATCTTGGCTTTTAAAGTAACACCTTTGGAAATGGGAAAGATCTGTTGTGAAAAACAATGTACATGAACTTTGTAAGTAAACCAGTATAAAATAAAAATTTTATTTAGGGGAGCTCTGGTGGCCTAGTGGCAATGAGCTGCAACTACAATCCCAGAGGCGCACGGTTCGAATCCACCAGATGCTTTGCCAGGGAAGGAGGG
>NW_006400033.1:1019735-1034269 GCF_000299155.1 Elephantulus edwardii
ATTTATTGTGAAAAACATGTATGGGGATACAAGGGGGTGAGGGTTGGGAGCAGAAGGGTGAGGATGGGCAGGGATGAAATTGCAGGGCTGTAAAATTTGGTGGGTAGGGGGTGTAGGTGAAGAAAATGAGAAAGATACAGTGGAGACCAGAAGAGACAGGGTAACGGTGAGCATAGTCCAACAGTGATTAATTTTTTTTTTTCTAACAAAGGAATTGTCTTATTCACTTGTGGGTTTCTCATTTGGGAATGGGGCACAGACTCTCTGGCTTCTTCATGTTGAACAGGGGCATTGATGTGAAGGACGAAGGGGGGAAGGGGAGCCCACTTTAACACCTTACTGGTGGTCCTGAGTTGAAGCTGCTTGTCTTCTTGTTCTGTTAGAAGATATTTTCCTGATGTTTACTGCCCTCTGCACTGCAAAGTGTTTGCCAAGGTGGGTCCAGTGGGGATGGCTGGCTGAACTCTGAAGCTCCATCCTCCATCCTCCTTCACTTCCTTAGCTGGCATATGTATTTCCCTTTTGTCTCTGGAACTGGGTTCATGGTTCAGGTCTGGTGCAAAACCCAGTGTGAAGGTTACTTGTAGGAAAGGCAGCAAATCAGAGAGAACAGTGAGTTACAAATAGAAGGGCTTTGGAAGGTGTTATTTACAGATGTACTGGGGGAGAAGGTGGAGGAAAGTGGCCTAGATAAAATTCTCTTTATGCCCTAGGCAACCTGCAGGCTCGTCCCAGGAGTCAGACAGCACACCACCAGGGCTGAACAGCTCACCCCAAGGGCCCAACGGCTCACCTTGAGGATCCAATGGCTCTCACCAGGAGCCTGACTGTACAACCCAAGGCCCAATGTCTCATCCCAGGAACTGAACAGCACACCCTGAGGGCTGGGTGACACATTCTGGGGGCTAGGCGGCATAGCCCCCTACCACAGTACCCCACCCATGAAGTCTGGACCCATTGCCTCACTTAAGACCATGGCCAGGGACAGCACCCCCAGTTCCAGTGCTACCACCATTAACCTCTTCCCCTCCAACAAGTGGTCAGACTGCAATTTGAAGTAGGCATCACCGCACTCCCTCTTTGTAAATGGAGAAGAGGATTTGAGAGTGGTGAACAGACATTCCCTAGGTTTAAACAGTTCTTGGAGTAGACAAGAGATCAAAAGATGTGGTGTATTGAGGATATCTGCTGTCTAGGATATGTTGCTGTTGTTAAGCACCCTCAAGTTGTAGACAACTCATAGCAACCATTATTAATGCATTGTGTTGATGATCTTCTCTGGCCTGTTCAAAGAAATCTTCACTGACAAGGAAATGCTTTCCTTTATCAAGACCTTCACCTCCCGTGGCTCCATGGTGCTGCCACTGATGCTGTTGCCACTGCCCCACTGTTCCTGTGCTGGGGCCCTGTGGCTCGCTGGCTGCACAGGGGCTCCGCCACATCGGCCATGGAGCCCAGCCTTCACTGCCTGCTCTAGGCTAGAGGATCCGTGGGCCCTGGCCACCGTGGCTGCATGGGGTCATGGTAATGCAGGCTCGGTGGCAGGCAGAGAAAGGAAGCAGGACTCACTCATGTTCCCCTGAGAATCTCCATCCTCCTGATATTGAGCTCCAGTTCACACTGATGACCACCAGCTTGGCTGGTTTGGACACATTTGAGTTGTGTTGCCTGCTTCAATGCAGCCCACCAGGCCTCCTGCTCACCACACTGTGTCTCCTGCTACTGCCAACTTGGTTCCAAGAAATCTTCCCTGAACAAGTCTATTCTGTGGCAGTGTGGAGGCTCCGCTGCACTAGCGTCGGGGCCCAGTGCTTGCCATCCATCCCAGGTGAGGGTGACACTGGGGTCTGGCCATGGGAGCCTCATGGAGCTGTAGCGGCAGTGTGGGCTTGGCAGTGGGAGGCTGGGAGCCATGGGACTCACCCATTCTTCTTTGGGAATCTTTGATCTCTTGATGTTGAGCCTCGATCCATATTGTAGACCAGTAATCAACTGTTTAATTGTTCAGTTATCAATAAACAGAGGACTGTGGAGTTCCACGGTGGTCTGTTTCTATATGGCTTGCTGTTCCTACAGCCCCTTACATTGTTTCTGCTGCCTGCTACCATCTTGGTTCCCCCAACAAATCTGTTCTTTGATTTATTGACTGCTACTTCTGTAGGTGTTGATCATGGATCCAAGTGAAAGGAAATCTTTGGCAACATCAATCTTTTATCCATCTATCATGATATTGTTTATTGAGATAGTCATACTGGTGTTTTGAGTTCTTTTTCTTCTTGATGTTGAATTGCTGAACTCATACTGAAGTCTTTGATCTTCAGTAAATGCTTCTGGTCCTCTTTACTTTCAACAAGTAAGATTGTGTCATTTGCGTACTTTAGATTGTTGTTGTCTGTAAGGTTGGTGGGGGTTGACAGGGAGCAAGTGAAAGAGAGACAAGAGGGGAGGGGGAAAAAGGAGACTCTGCATCCTGGTGGATGTTGAGGGAGCCTCCTGTGGTGAGGCTACATTTTCCATTTGCATATGGCAGAGATGGGCAAGCAGAGCAGTAGGGGATGCTGAGAGATCAGTGAGATCAAAGGTGAGGGAGTTTTGATCAGAAAGGGGGGAGGACTTAGAAAGACTTAAAAGAATTTGCCAAGAAGGACAGAGAGCGGAGAGCAAAGAAGGCCTGGACATAGGGGATTTTAGACCACTTGCTACTGCATCAGCAGAAATTGTTGAGTTCTCTGAGTGTTGAAATTGAGTGTCCCATTCTTTGGCTACTGAGTCCCATTATCTAATTGATATTGTGGCCATGCTCTATTACAAAAGAATACAAGTCTTAAAGGCTTCATTATGTCTTGCAATAAGATGGTATTAAGGGAGCAGAGGAATGTTCCAAAAAGGGTAAGATTGGCTGGCTCCCATGATTGGGGAAGGAATAAGTAATGGGGGTTCCCAGAGAGAGAGAGAGATTTAAGGAAATAAAGCATCCCTTCATTCTCTTTTGTCCTCATGAGAAGAAGGTCTGTTCAAGATCTGGGTGTCCCCAGTGTCAGGAGAGACCAGCCCAGGTGGCCAAGGGATCTGCCTGGCCAAACACTGGAACTTTTAGAGAACAAAGAGAGCAGGAGACCTGAGGGAGGAGAACTGCCACAACTTTCCCCAAATTGGTCTAGTGTTCCAAAGGCCAGCGATGGCAGGAGGCAGAAAACCCATGAGAAGGGTGTACTCTTGGCAGTTCAACTAGGGGAAGTCAGGAGGCAGATCAAGGCCAAGGAGGAGTGAAAAGAATGAGGACGATCCAGCATGTCCTAGGTGTTTTTAGGCCAGAGAGAGAGGGACAGGTTATGTATAGAGGAGAGAGAGAAGCCACTTTTGCACAGTTTCCAGAGAATCTCAATATGGAACCAGTGCAGACTCCAGTCTTATGCACGTATAAGCAATAGGAGGCATAGGCCAGTCACTCACTGCAACTGAGCTTATAAAGTGAGCTCAAGAGAGATCTCTAGTTTCTGTGGGTTAGGCTTGCAAGGAGTTAGAGAGAAAGAGCGAGAGAAAGTGAGAGAGAGAGCAAGAGAGAGAGTTGGGGGATCAGGATTTGTTGTCTTCTGGCTGGTGCCACTCCCAGGCTTTCAGCAACAGAAATATAAGGTCTCCAAGGAAGGACAGAACCCAGTTCATGGCAAGAAAGACAGTTTATTGAGGAGAAACTGCCAGGCTGGCTCTAAAGCAGAGATCAACCCCTACTTAGAGTGAAGTTTTATATTGTCTTACAAGGAAATTGGGAGTTAGGATGTTCAGAGCTGCTTAGTACAAGATTAGGGAGCAAGCCAGGCTTCGTGAGTTCCAGGGAAAGAGAGGCAAAATGGTTTTGCAGCTCTTATAGAGATAAACAGAGTTGTAGTTGCTGATTTTTTCATTACTGTGTCTGTTCTGGGAAAGGGTGGGTGAGCCACTCCGCGGCCCTGACGGTATGTGTTACTCCAATCTTGATATTATATTCTTCTTCATATGTTCAGTTTCTGGCATCATTTTCTCAGCATACAAATTGAGTAGTATGGTGAAAGGATACAACCCTGATGCATGCCTTTCCTGTTGGTAATATAGAATAGTAAGAAAAGAGCATAATACAATACTTTGGTTTATATTATCATGTATTATATTATGACTGTGACAGTGATGTGCCAAACGTGGTAATGCGTACCCATGGTGGACAGTGTTGGCTGGAGCTTCCTGACTAAAACAAGCCTGGAAGCAGGAGCAGCATCCACTTCCGAAATGGCTTGCCTCCGGAAACTCTATGTACGAACAGTGCTCAGGCCTTTCGTTCATAGCATCGCTGAGTCGTTTACGACTCGACGGCACCTAACAACAACAACAATAACATATTATCAATAATAGCGGCAATGGCAAGAGAAAAGAATGCTGGGACTAATTTTAGCATTAAACTAAGCCTGGATCCTATCCAATTACAGCTATGTTCTCTGGTCTCACTGCCGACCTGAGCAGGAACAATCATTCTGCAACAACAGAACATACTCCTATGACTATTGGTCACCCAAAAGATGGTTGGGGGAAAGAGTAAAACCAAAAAATTTCTGGAACCAGAGGATGTGGTATGAACAAATTGCTTCGATTTGCAGATTGATATTGTCTGTTTCCTGAAAAATCATTACCAGAGTGGATTATGAGAATGATTAATTTAGGGTCTGGGTCTTTAGTTTTGAATACTATAGAATGGAAGAACATGTCTGGGTTGAGGCAAGACTCACAACTCACTATGACTAGTCACAAATGATGATATAATGTCCAGTTACACAGGAGATTAACTGGAGGGTGCAACCAGCCTGCTTTCACTCTCAATTCATTGCCGTTCAGTTGGAACTGACTCAGAGTTGACTCTCCACTGGGTTTTCGAAGATGTAGATCACTACAGAAGAGACTTCCATCTTTATCCTGAGGATCTGCTGGTGTATTTGAATTGCCAAAGAAACGTGGCCTTTGAATTAGCAGTGCAATTCTCTACAGACTATGTCATTAGCACTCCTGGTAAGCCTGCAGAATGGATAAAGTTTGCAGCTAGATTTCCCTGAAAAGGGAATCAGTTCCACCCTCTTTCTAAATACTCCAGTGTTAAATAAGCCTGACAAGTGAATTACATCAACCAAATTGGGAGAGATTTAATGATAGAGATCCCTGCCTGGTGTCGTTTGAAGTGGAAGCTCAGCTAGTTGATCAAGATATGAACTGATTTGTGTCTTTTGGTCCAGCCCCAGCGGGAGATCCAAGGCCATGTGCGCATGTGTGTATAAAATGGCTTGGACTGAGAAAGGAAACTGAGGACTTGTGGCCAAAAGAGCTCAATGCCAAAATCTGAATAAAATATTGATTACGTCAAGCCTTAGATTAGGGGTCGATGGGTATAAGGATGAAATTGTCCCTAGGACTAAGATGAAAGTTGGAATTGGAAGATTTAAATAATGTTTATGAGAAGTAAAAGAAAAGAGTGAATTTGGGGGGGAAGAGGTGGGCAGGGAGAAAAGTACAACAATGAATGAATGGAAATCCAAAGTCTCTGTAAACTTTCATTAAAATTAATGAAAAGTTTTTTAAAAATTAATAAAAAAATTAATGCTACAATAAAAAATGTTTATGAGGTAGTTGTTCTTACTTGAATATATTATCAGTGTAGATATAATGTCTAAATGGTGAACACTTCCTCTACCTGATAGTGTAAAACTGAAGGCATGGAAGTCTCACGTTGATCGGACATGCTGAAATGGGGAACCAGTATCATAGTCCCTGCTCAGGTGGTTATTGTATATAGGATACCTGGCAGACAAAAGGAGATTGCTGTTTTAATCACAGAAATACCAAAGGCTGGAGTGTTGTTGTCAAAAAAATGCTCAGAGTGGCCTATTAAGAAGACAGATTGCTCCTAGAGGTTGACAGTTGAATACTGAGGCTTAAGTGAAGTAGAGCCACCTGTGGCTTCAGGTGTTCCAGACATGGTACACTTGTGCAGCAAACACAGGACATTGGAGGGCCTGGGGCTCAGTGAAGGATCTAACAAATGCCCTTTTCTGAACTCCAATTTTGAAAAAGGGCTAGCCAGTTTTCTTTCACATGAAAAGGATACTTAAATTTACTAATTTATTATCATCACTTGATGAGATGAGACTAGGATTTGGTGCAGTTATATAGTGTAACATTTATTACATGGATGAGGTCATGTTAATATTGAACAGTGAGGAACAAGCAGGGATGATTTTATGGAAAACAGTGGTGACCCACATGACAAACAGAAGCCGGCTAATAAATCTAGCAGAAATGCAGGACTTCTCTTGCTCTTTCTCTCCTTTTTTCTTGACAGCATGCTTAAGGATTGGCTTCACCCCAGTTATTCCAGGGATCCTTTACCACTTTTTCTCCTTCTTTGTTTTTCACTGTAACTCATTTTTGTAGTCTACTTTTCACTGGGGATGCTTCTTACATATTACCTGAATAAACCTTTTTTAATTGGAAAAACAAAAAATGCAGGGCTTGGTCCAAATGGTGAAATGCTTGGTAATAACTTGGGCAGGATCTACCCACGGCAGCACATAGACAAGGAATGACAAGCTGCTGTCACCATTCACTCCTCTTAAGATCATGCAGAAAACCTAATATTTCATTGATCTGTTTGGATTGTGTCATTGTTGTTATTGTTGAGTAATCAGAACTGACTCAAAACTGACCCTCTAGCAGAGGCAGTTAATCACACAGGTGGAGATTGCCCCTCCCCCCCCCGAAGGTAATAGGTTCAAACAGTATAACCCTGCTTGCTGAAACTGAGGAGGACCTGAAGCGCTTGCTGCAGAGGGTCAAGGACTGCAGGCTTCAATATGGATTGAGGCTCAATGTCAAGAAGACAAAGATTCTCAACACTGGGCCAATTGGCAGCATCAGGATGGATGGTGAAGAGATTGAGATTGTTCACAGCTTTAGTTTGCTTGGCTCCACAGTCAACACTCTTGGCACCAATAGCCAGGAAATTAAAAGACGTATTGCCATGGGAAAGTCTGCTGTTAGGGACCTCTCCAAAGTACTGAAGAGCAATGGTGTCTCTCTGGAGACTAAGGTGCATCTGATACAGGCAATGCATGGTCTTTGCTATCACTTGTTATGCATCAGAGAGTTGGACAATGACTAGGGAGGATAGAGGGAGAATTGATGCCTTTGAGCTGTGGTGTTGGAGAAGAGTATTGAGTGTACCATGGACTGCTAGGAAAACAAACAGATTCATCTTTGAGAGGGTTAAACTGGGCTGCTCCTTGGAGGCAAGGATTCTGAGGCTTTGTCTGACATACTTCGGACATGTTACAAGGAGGGACCACCCCTTGGAGAGGGACATCATGCTTGGGAGGGTGGAGGGACGGCGCAGAAGGGGAAGACCCTCTATGAGGTAGATTGTTTCAGTGACTGGGGTAATCGGGATGGGTGTGTTGGAGACAGTGCGATTGGCACAGAACAGAGCAGAGTTTAGGGCTGTTGTTCATAGGGTCGCTATGAGTCACAAGTGACTCAACGGCACATAACAACAACATTATTATTAATTTTAATGAAAATTTACAGAAATTTTGGATTTCCATTCATTCATTTTTGCACTTTTCTCCCTGCCGACCCCTCCCCTCAAGTTCGTTATTCTCTTTGAAAAGTAAAAGAAAAATTCTTTCATTGTTATACAATTCTTCCCCCCAAGTCCACTCTACTATGCAGCCTTTGTTCTGGACTCATGTCATGACAATAATACCTAATTATATTAAAGTTCTAATCATATTAAAATCTTGAAAAGTTCTCTCTCATCTGTTTCAATGCAGTATACATAATTTATCCCATCTTTCTCAGTCTCCATCCAACCCCTGTGTCAGTCCTATTTTACAACAGTGGCACTGTGCAGTATTTGTCCTTTTGTGACTGAGATATTTCACTCAGCATAATGTCCTCCAGGGTCATCCATTTTGAATAATATTTCATGAGTTCCTTCAAACAGTGTATCTTTGAGGTGTCAGTGCAGTTCCTTGCCCCTAAGCAACCAGAATTCTCTTATTTAGATTTTGGAAGGTATGGAAGGTATATAGGCAATATCATTTGGGGAAATGATTGAGACTGTCAATGATTTAATCTTACTTGGATCCACAATCAATACACTTGGTACCAGCAGTCAAGAGATTAGGAGATGTATTGCACAAGGAAAGTCTATAGTCAGGGACCTCTCCAAATTGAGGAGCAATGTTGTCAGTTTGAAGACTAAAGTGCATCTGATTCAGGCCATGGTCTTTTTTGGGCCATGGCTATGTATCTGAGAGCTGGACAATGAATAAGGATAATAGAAGAAGAACTGATATCTTTGAACTATGGTGTAGGAGTGCTGATGATCCCATGGAGACTGCAAAAAAGAACAGATGTCTTAGAGAAGGTGCAGCCAGTGTGCTCCTTGGAGGCAAAGATGATGACACTTCATCTCACATCCTTTGGGTTCTTTGGAAAGTGACTTCATGTGGGAAGGTGAAGGGGCAGTGAAAGAGAAGTAAGTGATCAGATGGGTTGACATGGTGACTGTGGCAATATATTTGGGTGTGTCAGAGATTGTGAGGATGGCAAGGATAGGACAGAGTTTGGATCTATTGTTTGTAGGGTCTCAATGAGTCGCACTCGACTCAACAGCTCCTAGCAACAGCAACAGCAGCAGCAGCAGCAGCAGCAGCAGCAGCAGCATGTTACACATCTGGAAATATTGCTAACTCCAATCCATAAAACCACTTGGAAAAAACCCTGTATTTCAATGAGAGCCTGAGCAACAGCAGGCTATATCTGAATTACAGAAAACATTCTCACCCTCTTTGCCCTTAAGCCTTTCTTTATGATCCACATTCAGACATGATTTGGAGGTATCTACCTCTGTGCTTCTGCAAACTGGAGCTTATGGCAAAAAGATATAGGCACACTACTGCCATGGATTGAATCGTGTTCCCCCCAAACACATGAATGTGTTGATATCATGTGCAAGTTATGTAATGGACTCCATAATCAGATCAACCAAAAAGCTGCGTCAGGATTAAGGGTGAAAGGCAACACAATTCTGATCAGATGTAATGATAGTTTCCCTAGGGTGTGCCCTGTAGCATGTTTTATCCTGCTAGAGCTAATGAATTGCCTTTATGGTCAGGCAAATGGACAACAGAAGAATGGGACTATTAAGTGAACAGCAGTGCAGACCACAGACCTATAGAAAGTGCTCTGGAAAGTGAGAGGACTCACTAGCGTTGAACATCTTGATGCTTGTGAGAAGAACCCTCTTCTGGAATATCAAGGTTGTAATCATCAGATGAACATACTGGTAAGGTTCCTTGAGGGATCAGTTTAATCCATTTAAAAATTGGATATATGGTAGTACTGTAGCAATGCAGAGATGAGCTGAATTGAAATCTTTCCTGTACCCTCCAAGGCACAAAATTCCAATAAAACAGCTCTGTTTGTCAGTAAGAAAGACAGAAGTTGAAGATATGAGGATGGCTATGAGGATGACTCCTCCCAGGGGTAGGGGGTGGGGAGCCCCTACACATAATTGGCAAGCCGATTATATTGGACCAATGCCCCAGATGGCTACAAATGGATCCTTACAGGAATAGATGCTTACTCTGGCTGGGCTTTGCATATCCTGTGATAAATTCAAATATCAAAATATCATAAAAGATTAGAACACAATTTGGGCCATCAACTTATCAAGTTATATTACCCAAGACCAAGGAACATTCTTTATATAGGGCATAGCAAAGGGGGTAAGAAACATCTTAATAAGTGGACATGCAACCCTCAGAATAATGCTTTCATAGAGAATTAAAATGGACAATTGAAACATGTGTCATCTGAAATGGGGGAGAGAGCAGTTAAAGACACTTCCATGAGACACTTAGCATGAGGGAGCATCACCACTAAAAACAGATGCCTATATGTCTCAGGGGAATCTGGGGAAGAGGGGGTGAGAGAATACTGGTGCTGCTCTATAATTTTTCCCCATCTCACCTGAAATGGTTGAGTTTTTGGTTTCCTGCTGGATGCTGCACTATCAGGACCAAGAGTGAATCCACCTGTGGGTGCCAGGAGCAGGAGTGATTCCTAAGTGGGAGACTGTGACCATACCCTTAAACTTGTACATGAGAACTCCCAAGGCCTGATGGGATCCTCCTCCTCATCTTGCAAAACTGAGGTTGACAGAAAATACTCCAGTATTGCCCAGTGGCAGAGATGGCCTATGTAACCCTACCCAGTGTGAATTGGAATGGATTGAGGAGGAAATACTTGCCAGACTGGTCTGACTATCTGAACTGGCACAGAAACTGAAACTTCTATGCTCCTGCCCCCAAGGTGGAAAAGTTTGAGTAAAAATAAATGACAAATGGAAGCAAATAGAAATAAATAATAGCTTAAGGTAATCATTAAATTGCTTATGCAGTGAGGGAAATCTAACATTATATTTGTAACTCAAGAAAGACTCAGAGTAAGGAAATAGCCTTCTCCAGTTAAATTTTTATCAGAGGCCAAAAAAGCAACTGACCTGAATGTCTGGCACCTGAGTAATCCCACCCTTAAGCCTCTTTGTCCTACTGAAAACTTAATTATGAATGACTGGGATTGGTAAAATGATGGCCTTCAAGTACAAAATGGCCAATGGCTGGAAAACCCAGGGAATGGCTTGTGGTGTAGTGAATTAAGTAACATGGCCCTTACAGCCATCTCTCCTTTCATTGCAGCCAAATGGTCAGAAACATCTCAGAGCTGACCTTCTGTTGGGTTTTCAAGGCCGTGAATTGCTCAGGAGAAAATTGTACAATGTTCTTCTTTGGAGTGGCTGATAAACTTGAATCTCCAAAACTTACAACTTTGGGTTAGCAGCACAACTCCTTAGTGACCAGACTACCAAAGATCGCTTCTTCCAGCCACAGTGCTCCATCTGGTGATGCAAAGTAGATCATGTTTATCACTCCATTCTGGAGTGAGTTGTCTGTTGTGTTAATGAGATTTAGAGTGGATGTATCACAAAGCCCCACCTAGTGACCCAAGTCACTACTCCTAGCTCTTTTCAGGATGTGCTTCATAGCCCTGAGGGTCCACATATAGTGGTAGTTTTAGGAGGTCTGTTACCAGAGAAATGCCAATTGTGCTACCTGCTCCAGAAAAATCAATCTTGGAGAAAAAGGTTTGAGTAGGCTAAGCAGAATTTTTATTATATAAAAATAGCATATAGGAGATGGTGAGTTGAGTTTCTCAGGTCTACCTCAGTAAGGAAATGGCCTTTATATTTATAGACTAGATTTTTATAGACTAGATTAAGATCACAAACAAGAAAAATCCTGCTGAAGATAATTTAAAAAAAATTACTGGAACAACATAGAAATGCCAGAAATACAAGCTGGATTTAGAAGAGGTCATTACACTAAGGAAATCATTGTCAATGTTAGAGGGATTTTAGCTGAAAGCAGAGAGTACCAGAGAAATGTCTGTGTTTCATTGAATATGGAAAAGCATTTGACTGTGTGGATCACAACAAATTGTGGCTAGCATTGAGAAGAATGGGAATCCCAGAACACCTGATTTTGCTCACGCAAAACCTATATTTAGACCAGGAAGCAGTTGTCAGGACAGAGCAAGGAAACATTGTCTGGTTCAAAATAAAGAAACAGTGTACGGGAATGATTGTATTAAACATAATGTGAATGAAGGAAAGTATGAAACACAATTTATACAAATTTTGTATGCAAACCAATAAATATTTAAAAAAGAAAACCAAGATTCTCACTACTGGGTCAATTGGCAGCACCATGGTAGGTGGTTAACAATTTCAGCTTGCTCAGGACCACAATCAACACTGTTTGCAGTTAGGAAATCAAAAGATTAACTGCATTAGGATAATCTTCTGTCAGGGATCTCTTCAGAATGCTGAAAAACAATGATGTCAGTCCAGAGACTAAGGTGCCCCTGATCCAGGCCATAGTTGTTGCAATTAGTTGCTATGTATCAGAGAACTGGACAAGGATTAGAGACGATAGGAAGAATCAATGCTTTTGAGCTGTGGTGCTGGAGAAGAGTATTGAATATCCCATGGATCGCCAAAAGAATATACAGGTTTGTCCTAGAGAGAATGAAACCAAGTTGCTCCTTGGAGGCAAGGATTTTGAAGCTCTATCTCATATATATTATGCTTGGAAGGGTGGAAGGACAGTGCAGGAAAGGAAGACCCTGGATGAGATGGATTGACACAGTAACTGGGGTAATGCAAGTAGGTGTACCGGATACAGTGAGATTGGCCTAGAATAGGGCAGAGTTAGAGGTATGATATATAGGTACAGCATGAGTCAGAGTCAAAGACTGGAGGGGAAGGTGTGGTTTTTCTTCAGAAAGGAGAGATTATGCAAATCAATAGGCATACACAGCTGCCCTCTAAAATGACTTCTTTCTAGTTAGCTGTTGAGTCATCGCAGGACATATGTTGTAGGTTTTCTTCTTTCCAGCTTTCTGGTTAGGTGTTTGGTCATCAAAAAGCAAGATGACCTCCCTCTAGGTCATACACTTACATGGGACCCAAAAATTCTTTGCAGAATTAAAGGTTGTTGAGCGGGAACACTTGGAGGAGCCCAGGTTACTCACCGAGCACGTGCTCCTGGGCCTTGTATTGCCGGTACTTGCTGAATGCTTGCCTTGCTGGCCTGAACTACCACTCAGGGGCAAGACTGATTCAGCACATCAAGGAAGGAAGGAAAAGAAAGGGGGAAATAAGAAAGTTTGTGATTCAGAGCAATCTTACTAGTAATTCCGTTGAAGTTTAAAACAGACACAAACTTGCTTGCTGAAAGTGAGGAGAACTTGAAACATTTGCTGTATAAAATCAAAGACTACAGTTTTCAGTATGGATTATATCTTTACCACGGGTCTGATAAGGATATTATGACAGATGGAGAAAAGATTAAAATTGTCAACTATTTCATCTTACTGAGATCCACAATCAACATCTTTGTTCTCAGCAGTCAAAAAGAAAGAAAAAAACATCAAAAGATGTGTTGCAATGTGAAAGTCTGCTATCAAGGACCTCTCTAAAGTCCTGAGGAGCAATGATATCAGTTTACTAAGGCACACCTGATACAGCCCATGATCTTTCAAATCACTTGCTATGTATCTGAGAGCTGGACAACAAATAAGGATGACAGAAGATTAGTGAATATCCCACGGAATGCCAAAAGAACAAAATGTAGCCAGAGGCATCCTTGGAGGCAAGGGTGGCAAAACTTCGCACATTCCTTGGAAAGTGACATCATTCTGGGAAAGGTGGAGGGTCAGCAAAAGAGAGGAAGATCCTAATGAGATAAAGAGATTAATTGACACAGTGGTGGCAGCCCTGGGCTTAATTTAAGACTGTCAGAGATGATAAAGGTGGCACAGGATAGGGCAGGGTTCAGATCTGTTTTTCATACTGTCATTATGAGTCTTATGAACAACAATTCATTAAAAAGCTCATCCCTACACAAGGTCAGAAGGTCATTTTGTTATCTAAATAGAAGTGAGTAACAATCAACTAAAGCCTATAACCTGGAGGGGGAAACTCACACAGTTAAAGTACTTAGACTTGCTAAGGGGGCCTTCCTTGAGTTTTTCCTTCCAGACTAAGAAGATAGACTCCATCTTGAAAAGAAGTCCCCTTTCAATTGTCTTCTATCCTAAAAGGACACTTCTTCCTTTACATATATTAGTAAACCCTGCGACCCCATGTTTCCACCATCTCCATCTTCAGTTGCCCTGCCCAATAATGGTCTTAGGAAGTATTTGTCCTTATAAGACTGAACTGACTTCACATAACGTTCTCCAGCCTTTCCCATGTTATATGACATTTTATGAAATTGTTGCTCCTGGGTGCTGTATCATATTCCACTGTCCGAGTGTATCACAATGCCTCAATTCACTTAGTTGTAGATGGACATGTAGGATATTTATTTCTTGGCATTGATTTTCTATTGCTTTCTTGTTGTTGCATGATGCCTGGATACTACAGCTGACTATCCAGTCACCTGGCAAACCACTGCTCAGCGAGCTGAGCTCTCCAGGCTGGAGTTGGCCCCTGGGTCAGCACTGTCCAATCATCATAGCCATGTGAGCCATTTCTCTGACAGTTTTCAGTTTCTGTGAGACAGTGCAGCAAATTACAGAACCCAAAGACATAACCAGGAGAGAGAGGGCTGAAGGGAGGAAAAATGGTTGGTGTTAGAGATGATGGAGTGGTATAAAAGTTTGGAAAAGGTGGATATTTGGGATACTAGATATCAGGAGATCAGGAGATGTATTGCCCTGGGAAAGTCTGCAGTCAGGGACCTCTTCAAATTATTGAGCAGCAATAATGTCAGTTTAAAGACTAAGGTGCTCCTCATTCAGGCCATGATCTTTTTTTTTTTTTAGGTTGTTTATTTTTTATTTCAATGAACATCTACAGAGATTTTGGGATTCCATTCATTCATTGTTGC
>NW_006400033.1:1034513-1040100 GCF_000299155.1 Elephantulus edwardii
TGATCTTTTAACTCCCTTGCTATGTTGCTGAGAGCTGGACCATAAATAAGGATGACGGGAGAAAAATTGATGCTGTTGCACTGTGGTGTTGGAGAAGAGCACTGAACATCCCTCAGACTTCAAGAGAACAAACAAACATGTCCTGCAGAAGGTGCATCCAGAGTGCTGGTTGGAGGCAAAGATGATGAAGCTTCATCTTACATACTTTGGCTTGTTTCTAGGAGAGGTGATTTAATTCCTTAGAGAGGGACATCAAGCTTGGAAAGGTGGAGAGACAATGAGAGAGGAAGATCCTCAAGCAGGTGGGTTTACAAGGTGCAGTAATGGGCTCGAGTGCTCAGAGATGGTGAAAATGTCAGAGGACTGCGATGACAGTTCAGATTTCGGCATGAGTCTTATTCAACAGCACCTAACAAAACAATAACTCCCATATAGGAGCTGGCTTTGTACTAATCCTTCTAAAATAAATTATTCATAGTTTTAATATAACATTGTAGTGATGATTGTACGACTCTGTGAATGTATTAAAAGGGTGAATTTTATGGTATGGGAATTCTATATTAATAAAGTTGTCCACAAAATCAATCTCTTGTCCACTGTCTATATCACTGTGAGGAGAAATTATCATTCCCCTACTCACTTCCCCACATTACACTACATGAAGCTAAAATGCAGAGATCTTAAGTGACCCCCTAATTTGTACACCTCATAAATGTCAAAGATGGGCATGAACTGCAGGTCCTTGACTCAGTACACGTGCTGATTTGTTCCACTCTCTATGACCACAGGAAACGAGATGCCACACATTCCCTTAATCATCGCTGCGGAATGTCAGCTCATAGCTGACCCTCCACTGGGTTTCTGAGACTACAAATCGCTTTTGAAGAGATTTCTCATCTCTATCCCACAGAACCACTGCTGCATTTGAAGCCCCAGAGAGGCATGTCCTTTGACTTAGCAGCACAATTCCCTAAGAATGATCCCAGAAGAGCTCAGCTTGTTTATAGCACTTCCTTTTAGCACCTTCTCCCCTGGTCATCCTCTTGCCCTCTAGTCACCCTCTCTTAAATGCCAATTGCCCTGGTTATTTTGTGTCCTAGTTTTGCAATCCTATTTGCCAAGAAACAATTTCTGCAAATAATGTTTCCCATCTTGCATGCACCTCAACTCTCCAAAACCATCCCCATCCATGTAAGGTGGCTGGAGGTATGGGCGTTTTCACATGGGTTCCATCATCTATGATGGTGACATGCACTTAGAGAATACCTCCCATGAATCAGAGACCTTGATGGAGACTTTTAAAGGCATTCCTAACTTCTTGACAATCCATGAAATATGAGCACTGCTGAGCTCATACAGGTAAGTACACTAAAGCACAGAGAGATGAAGTAATCTCATAGATGGTGTGTATTAGAGACAGGCTTCAAACCCAATCTTCTATGCCAATATTATTCTCTTTGTTTTGTGTTTATATTTCTTCCTCAGGCTCCCACAATGTATAATATGGAGACTGGAACAAGTAAGGAGTCCCGAGAGAGGGTGAAAAGGAAATAAATGGTTGTCAACATTTTGGCCAGCTTGTCTGAAGGTCTTACCCTCTTCATCTTGATTCGTGAATCAGCCTGCAACTGACAGCACATGTGTGTATGTGCCGCAGCAAGAATCCCTATGGCTGAACAGAACAGTTCTAGGGTTTCTTTTGCAAGAGAAGAGGGTGTTATCTTCACACTGGCACAGTTTGGGCAGAAGGAGGGGAAGGGGGACAGTTGAAGCAGCAGCCACTTTCCTTCATCTTCTTAGAAGCAGTAAGAACTGCTTGGACATCTGCTGGGAGAGATGGGGGGATAGAGACGCAAGATACAGCAATTACCTTCACAAACTAGCATCATAGGTCATTTACAGTGGCCTCCTGTCTTTGTTTCATAGTCATGTTGCAACAGAAATGCCACAACTGAGAGTGGCTTTAACAAATAGATGTTTATTTCTCATAGGTTAAGAGCGAAATGTCTGGATTCAGGCAGCCAACTAGACTGAAGATGATCTTTCAGCTTTCACTCACTCACTGTCATCTAATCAATTCTAACTCATACTGACTCCTGAAGCTGTAAATTGCAGTGGGAGGAGATTGTCCCTCTTTTTCCTGGGGAGCAGCTGGTAGACTTTAACAAACGTAGATGAGCCCAGTGTCAGGGTCGCAGAGCTGTTTGCCCTTGCTTTCCCCAGAACAGCCACAGCAGTGATCAAAGCAGCAGCTGCAACTCTGTTTCTGTCTGTCAGAGCTGCAGAACTATTCACCTCCCTTCCCCAGGAATAACTATCCACAACTCCCAACCTGCTCTCTTATCTGGTACCATGAAGCTGTGAACATCCTAATTCCCAATTTCCTTGTAAGACAATATAAAACTCCACTGTAACTTAACGTAGGGGCTGATCTCTGCTGTAGAGCCAGCCTGGCAGTTTCTCCTCAATAAACTGTCTGTCTTGTCCTGAACTGGGTTCTGTCCTTCTTTGGCAACTTTATACCCAGTTAGTAAATGGGGGGAGCAGAGATGGGACCCCCAACCCTAGCTAGTATGCCAATCTGTATTTCATTCCAACTGAGAAGAGCTGGGAACAGACCCTAACTTCCACTGGCATGGAGCCAGCATGTGCAAAGCTCCTAAAAGAAGCAAAGGCAGCATGAACTATGCCTTGCCATCATTTAAACATTTCTGTCTGCTAAAATGCATTACATTTGAAGCCGCTAATTGTGGTAGACACAAGCGAGAAGGTGCTGAGGGGGGACACCACTGGTGCAGTCAGGACAGATTGGTGTTGGCGGCAGGACCCTGGCAGAAGACGGGCCTTTAACCTTCAGTTGCACATTAATTCCTGGAACCAGAGCCTCCCTGGCACAATGGTGAGTAAAACAAAGCTGATTTTGTGTCTCTAATATGTTAGATGAGAAGGAATGTGGCATCAGGATTGGAGGAAGATTCATCAACAATCTTCGTTATGCAGATGACACAAACCTGCTTGCTGAAACTGAGGAGGACCTGAAGTGCTTGCTGCAGAGGGTCAAGGACTGAGTCTTCAATATGGATTGAAGTTCAACATCAAAAATACAAAGATTCTCACCAGTGGGCCAACTGACAGCACCATGATGGATGGAGAAGAGATTGAGGTTGTTGACAATTATAGCTTGCTCAGCTCCTCATCAACACTTTTGGCTCCAACAGTCAGAAAATCAAAAGATGAACTGTATTAGGTAAATCTGCAGTCAGGGACCTTTACAGAGTACTGAGAAACAACGATGTCAGTCTAGAGATGGAGGTGCACTTGATCTAGTCCATGGTATTTGCTATACATCAGAGAGCTGGACAATGACTAAGGATGACAGAAGAATTGATGCCTTTGAGTTGTGGTGTGGAGAAGAGTCTTAAACAAACCATGGACCACCAAGAAAACAAATCAAGTAAGTCTATCTTGGAGAAGGTGAAACCAGGTTTCTCCTTGGAGGCTAAGATTCTGAAGCTCCATCTCACATACTTTGGGCATGTGGCCAGGAGGGACCAATCTTTGGAGAAGGACATCATGCTTGGAAGGGTGGAGGGACAGCGCACAAGAGAAAGACCTTGAATGACATTGATTGATACAGTAACTAGGCAATGGGGGTAGATGTATGGAGTCAGTGAGACTGGTTCAAGACACAGCAGGCTTCAGAGCTATTGTAATAGGGTCTCTATGAGTCACAGGCGATTCGACAGCACGTAACAACAACCACCACCACATCACACAACACCACATCATACCATGCCCCACTACATCCTACCACACGACACCACACCATGCAAGCTATTCAAATGTTGAAAGCCTTACCTCCTGGTTGATAAGTGGCTGCCTATTCTCCACTCTGGGGTTCTCTCCCACCAGTCTGGCTTTCCAGATCCCCAACCCCAGGGTAGTTAGGGACCTCTAATGGTAAGGAGTTGTGCTGCCAACCTTAAAGCCAACAGTTCAAATCTACCAGCTGCTCCACGGGAGAAAGATGGGTGCTCTTTATCCATGAGATTTCCAGCCTCTGAAAACCCACCAGTGAGTCAGTTATGAGCCTGATCTGACTTGACAACACACAACAACCTCGGAGACACTCTGGGATGGTCACATAATCTGCAAAGCCTTGCAAGAAGAAAGCAAAGACTTCCTGTTAAAAAGATCATGAAACATTTCAAGATGGGACAAAACATCAATTCAAACGAGTCCGTCTGAATCCCAGGCCTGCTCACATCAAAAGCCCCCCAAAGCCCCCTGTCCAGACCCCTTTGAGTCTCCTCTTCATCCCATTAAAAGTTGAGTCAGTGCAGCAGGGCCTCCAAGACTCTGCCTGTCATCAAGGCTAATGTCCCTCTGACCAGTATCCATTGTCACAACGCCCCCTCTGTTCACTCCCTCAGCTTGCCATCACAAGAGCAGCACAGAGCCTGGCCCAGAGATAACACTTTCTGCTTGAGGGCATTGACATTTGAGGATTGCTGGGACCCCATAATCACGTATAATGCCTCTATGCCTACACATTAGCATGTATTTGATGCCACGCCAGCCACATAGCTGCATCTTTGCCACAGTTGCTGCACAGGATGGCCAGGGTTGAATTTTGGGGGGACCGGGTCTTGACTCAGAAACTTTCTCAGACTGACACAAAACAAAGCTATTTTTTAAAATTATTAATTTCAATGAACATTTACAGAGATTTTGGATTTCCATTCATTCATTGTTGCACTTTTCTTCCTGCCCACCCCACCCCACCCCCAGTTCGCTCTTCTCTTTGTAAAGTAAAATTCCTTCATTGGTATACAATCCCCCAAAACAAAGCTATTTTTAACAGCTATCCTGTACTAGGACAATAATAGGATGCCACCTACCACATTTCAGATAAAACAATAAAATGTGTGTTTATAAGCTTGTTTTACTACACTGCCACAAAATAAAAGGGCCTGTATTTTCCTTGCATGTGTTTTCCGAGGACCAGCTACCCACCCACTTGGGGACTAAGGTGGGAGGTCCAGGGAGGAAGGCGGCTGGGGAGGTGAGCCCCAGGGCTAGATTTTTGTTTTGTTTTCTTGTTTATTGTTGTACAAATCTGTATGCTGAAAATCACATCCCCTGCCATGGAGTTGATTTTTGAGGCCCAGCAACTTTCCACTGGTTTCTGAGGCTGTAAGTCTTTACTGAAGACTGCTCCAGAGATTTCCAAGGAGGGTACATTTCACAACTTCTTTGACAGGCCTGCCTTCCAAGCAGCCTCTAATTGGGTTCCTGCTTCCTGCCTTTCGACCACCACTCTAACATATAACCCCTTAACTGTGTGAGCTATCTGAATAACCCATTTGTCCTTTGCAAGGCTGGTTTTTTATTGGTTTACGTAGCCATTATCTATCTACACAGTAAACACTGGTGGCCTATTGGGTAAGGAGTTGCATTGCAAACCCAAAGGCAGGCGGTTCTAATCCACAAGCTGCTCTGAGGAATAAAGATGGCTGGAGAAGTTCAATATCGGCTGTGAAAACTAGGCCAGGAGCTGATTGTGGAAGAGACCACCAACTACTCA
>NW_006400033.1:1042180-1043551 GCF_000299155.1 Elephantulus edwardii
AGGACAGAGCGGAGTTTAGGGCTGTTGTACATAGGGTCGCTATGAGTCGCAGGCGACTCGACGGCACATAACAACAACAACAACCACAATCTCCTCCCATGTGATTTACTGCCTCTGAAACCTGGAGGTTCAGGTGTGAGTTGGTTCCAATTTGATGGCAATGAATCAGTCAATGGCCATTCTTCTTCCCAGAGGAGAAAAGGACAAGACCAGCCTCCAAGGAATATATACCCACAGCCACCTGCCTTATTAAATTTCCCCAAGGAGCTGGCCCACTCAGGTGAGCTGGTCAGTCTTTGTAGGACTAAAAAGGAAACCTGCACTGAGAAAACACTCTCTCACTTGTCTTTTTCATGTCTGTGTGACTCTTGCTCAGTCAGGCCTCCCCCAGCCAACAGAAAAAAAGATTAAGAAGGGTTTGGGGTATGTGTCCTTGTGAAGAGGGAGACCCCCTTGACCTGCTGTAACTCTGGACCCAAGAGGAAGAGAACATCACTTCCCCAGGGATCTAGAGCTTTGTGTAGTTAATACACACATTTTGAGGGAAGTCTTTTTTTTTGTTTGTTTATTGTAAGGAGAGTGGTGGCTCTGTCCAGGCCTGAAACTTTCCCAAAGCTTGAAGTCCTCCATAGGACCCAACCTTGTCTGCCTCTGCTCACTGGCTACTCTTCAGCCTCAAGCACAGCAAGTGGGGTGGCCTGTGCACTAGAAGACAGAAATTCTCATCAACCGGGGGCTCCTGGGCTCCAAGACACTGGGTTGGTTCGGCAGGAAGTCTAGGGCTTAGAACTACCTACCTGAGAGTCTTCCCGACTAGCAGAATTAGTGCCACATAGGAAAGTGTAGCTGTTCCTCCATTGAATAAGTATTTAAAAAATCCTGCTGCTAATCAAAAGGCTGGAGGTAGGGAGATCTTGTGGCCTGGTGGCAAGAAGCTGCACTGCAATTCCGAAGGCGCATGGCTCGAACCCATCAGACGCTCCACTGGAGAAGGAGGGGCAATCTCCTCCTGTGCCAGTCAGATGCAACTTGACCACACACACACACACACACACACACACACAGAGGCTGGAGGTTCAAGTTCATCCAGAGTGCCTTGGAAGAGAGTTATGATGATCCACTTACAAGAAATCAGCCATTGAGAAATCTATGGGCAGATTTCTCCCCTGACAGACATGGAGCCATCAGGAGCCAAAAAGCCTGCTCAACATGTATTAAATATACATCTCTAAAGGCTGCTCTGAATGACAAAGCAAAATACTACAATGAAATGTGCAGGAGCTAGAGTCAGAAAATCAAAAGGGCCGAACTCGCTCAGCATTTCTTAAGCTCAAGGAACTGAAGAACAGATTCAAACCTAGAGTTGCTATA
>NW_006400033.1:1045157-1071421 GCF_000299155.1 Elephantulus edwardii
CATAGGGTCGCTATGAGTCGCAAACGACTCGACGGCACATAACGACAACAACAATTGTAATAATTCTGATGTCATAATCTTTTTCACAGAAATAAGATTCTCAAATGATTTGTTCAGCATCCAAATTGAATAGGAATGCAGAAAAGATACATTCATGATGCACACCTTCCTTGGTTTTAAATCATGCATGCTTCCTTTGCTCTGTTTGGATAACAGCTTCTTGGTCTAAGTATACGTTTCACACGAGCACAATTAAATGTCTTTGGATTCCCATTCTTCCAATGTTAAGCATAGTTCGTTATGGTATGCACAGTTAAATGCCTTTTCATAGTCAAGAAAACACAAATAGATGTTATGCTGGTATTTTTTGCTTTCCAAGATCCATATGACATTAGTAATGATATCCCTAGTGTCATGACCCCTACTAAGCCCACCTTAAATATCTAGCAGTTCTCCATCAATGTACTCTTCTAGACATTTCTGGATGATCTTCAGCATTATTTTGCTTGCTTGTGATTTTAATAATATTGTTCAATAATATCCATGTTCTGTTGGATCTCCTTTCTTGGAAATGGGAAGAAATGTGGATCTCTTCCAGTCAGTTCTACTTTCCAAATTTCGTGGCACATACTGGTGAGCACACCTGTTACTTGAAACTTGTCAACTGGTGTCTCATCTCCTTGGACCTTATTTTTTGCCAATGTATTCAATGTATCTTGAACTTCTTTCTTTATCACCATTGCCCTTTATTTATCACATGCTACTTCCTGAAATATTTTCAGTGGCAACCAATTCTTTCTGGTACAGTGATTCTGTGTGTCCTCTCCATATTTTTTCTCTCTTTTTTTTGTTTGCATGTGGCATCTGATGTTTATTGCAACAAGTTACAAGTGGATATAAGTAATTAGTTTTACAATTTGACCAAAGCAAGATAATTTACTGACATTTTCAAGAGGAGAGAGGAAAAAACCAAAACACAACAAAATAATGAAGAAAGAAGAAGTAATCAACAAATGGTGGCTAGACAAAGGCACAGCATTCCACAACCTGCTTCATACTCTGTGCCCAGTAAATCCTCTCAGAGAGAGGAGAGAAGTTATACAAAATAAAGCTGTTGGTGTTGTTATGTGCCCTCAGATCACTTGCAACTCATAGTGACCCTATGTACAATAGTCCTGAAACCTGCTCTATCCTGTGCTAACTTTACTATTTCTGACCACCTATCCTCATTACCCCAGTCACTGAATCAATCCACCTCATCGATAGTCTCCCTCTCTTTCTCTGTGCCTCCGCTCTTCCAAGCATAATGTTCCTCTCTAAGGACTGGTCCCTCTTTGCAACATGCCCAAAGTATGCCAGACGAAGCCTCAGAATCCTTGCCTCCAAGGAGCAGTCTGCCTTCACCCTCTCTAGTATGAACTAGTTTGTTCTTCTGGCAGTCCATGGTATATTCAACACTCTCTCCAGCACCACAGCTCAAAAGGCATCAATTCTCTTTCTCTCATCCCTAGTCACTGTCCAGCTCTCCTACACATAGCAAGCAATTGTGAAGACTATGGCCTGCATCAGCTGCACATTAATCTCCAGATTGATGTCTTTGCTCTTCAGTACTCTGGAGAGGTCCCTGATAGCCAACTTTCCCAGAGCAATTCATCTTTTGATTTCCTGGCTTCTGGTACCAAGACTGTTGTCTGTGAAGCCAACCAAACTAAAGCTGTTGACAATGTCAATCTCTTCACCATCCATCATGATACTGCCAATTGGTCCAGTGGTGAGAATCTTTGCTTGATGTTGAGCTTCAACTCATATTAAAGGCTGTAGTCCTTGATCTTCTGCAACAAGTGCTTCAGGTCCTCCTCAGTTTCAGCAAAAAGGATTATGTCATCTGCATAATGTAGGTTGTTGATAAATCTTCCTTTAATCCTGATGCCACATTCCTCCTCCTCCAGCCTCCTCCTGGATGATCTGTTCTGCATATAGATTGAAAAGGTATGGAGACAAAATACATCCCTGGTGTACACCCTTCCTGATTTTAAACCATACAGTGTTTCCTTACTCTATTCTGATGACTGCCTCCTGGTCCAAGTATACGTTTTGCTTTAGCACAATCAAATGTTCTGGGATTCCCATTCTTCTCAGAGTCAGCCACAGTTTGTGGTGATCCACAAAGTCAAACGCCTTTGCAGAGTCAATGAAACACAGATAGACATTCCTCTGGTACTCTCTGCTCTCAGCCAAGATCCATCTAATATTAGCTATAATATTCCTACTACCACGGCCTCTTCTAAACCCAGCCTGCACATTTGACAAGTTCTCTGTTGACATGTTGCTCCAGTTGTTTTTGGATAATTTTCAGCAGAATCTTGCTTGCATGTGATATCAATGATATTGTTCAATAATTTCCACCACACTCTGTTCAGTCCCCTTTCTTTGGAATGGGAATGAATATAGATCTCTTCCAGTCAGTTGGCCTGCTGGCTGTCCTCCATATTTTTTATCACTACTTAGTGAGTGCGTCCAGGGCAGTGTCTTTTTGTTGAAAAATGTCAATTGGTATGTCATCAACTCCTGGAGCCTGTTTTTTTACCAATTCTCTCAGAGCAGCTTGAACTTCCTCCTTCATCATCAGGCTCTTTCTCATACGTTGTTTCATGAAATTCTTCTGTGTCAGCCAATTCCTTTTGGTACAGTAACTCTATATACTCCTTCCATCTTCTTTTACCCCTTCTTGGATAATTCAATATTCTGCCCAAAGCATCCTTAGTATTGCAACTCGAGACTTGGATTTGTTTTCAATTCCTTCAGCTTAAGAAATGCTGAGCAAGTTTGGCCCTTTTGATTTTCTGACTCCAGCTCTTTGCACATTTCATTATAATACTTTGTTTTGTTTTCCCAAGCTGCCCTTAAAAATCTTCTGTTCTGCTCCTTAATTTTTTATTTCTTCCCTTTGCTTTGGCATCTCAGCACTCTAGTGCAATATTCAGAGTCTAATCTGAAATCCATTGATAGTATTCCACCTTACAACAAAAGCTCTACAAAACCCTTACAACAAAAGCTCTACAAAACAAAAGTGCAACACAAAACTTGTATAACAAATGGGGGGGGGGAAATAGCATTAGAGACTCAACCACTTATCTAAGATCTCTCACAGGAGTACACAAAATACAAATAGTGTTTGAAACTCAGTGAAAGGAGTATTTAATTGTAGCATGAGCTTTCAAGTTGAAGATATTAGTTTGCAGAAACACTTCACCCAAAGCTTGAGAGCCATCTTCTTTTGATGATTTCTGAATCATTCACAACTTCACCCATAGTATGTTTCCGTATTACAACTCCGTATTGCAACTCGAGGCTTGAATTTGTTTTTCAGATATTTCAGCTTGAGAAATGCCAAGTAAGCGCTTTCCTTTCTACTCTCAAGCTCCAAATATTTGCATAGTAGTTATAATATTTTGCTTCATCTTCTTGTGCTGCCCTTTGAAATCTTCTGTTCATCTCTTTTACTTCAGCATCCTTTCCCCTTGTTTTGGCACACTAGTGTGATTTTTCAGAATCTCTCTGACACCCATTTTGGTATTTTTTTTTCTCTTCTGTCTTTATAATGACCTTTTGCTATCATCATGGATGGTATCTTTGATGTCATTCTACAACTCTTTGATTATCAGTGTTTATAGCTTAAAAACTTTTATTGAGATGATTTTTAAATTCAAGTGGAAGAGACTCAAGGTTGTATTTTGGTTCTGGTGGGATTGTTTTCATTTTCTTCAGCTTCAGTGTGAACTTGCATAAGACCCTAGCTTGGTTTTGACTGCTGAAATGGAGCTTCTCCAGTGATTCTTTCCACAGATGTAGTCAGTCTGAATCCTGTGCAGTCCATCAGGTAAGGTTCATGTGTATAGTCTTCCTCTGTGTTTCTTGAAGTATTTGAGATGAATAAATCATTGAATGTACAGCCTCATTTCTGTCACCAAGTTCATACTTTCCAAGCACAATTTGCTCTATTTTTTCCCAACTTTTGCATTCCAGTCACCAATTATATCAATGCATCCTAACTGCATGTTTGGTCAATTTCAGACTGCAGAAGTCTGTAGAATCCCTTAGCTTCCTTTTCCTTGGCTTTAGCTGTTGGTGTGTACATTCGAATAATGGTTATATTAAAAGGTCTTCCTTATACACATATGGATAGTATCCTATCATTCGCAGCATTGTACTTCAGGATAGATCTTGCAATGTTCTTTCTAACTATGAATACACCACCATTCTTTTTCAATTTCTCATTCCTGGCAAAGTAGATTATATGACATCTGACTCAAAGTTGCCAGTGCCAGTTGTCTATCTTTATGCAATCCATCTTTTTTTTTTTACGACTTCCAGTTATTGAAGAAGAATGTGGCATCAGGATTGGAGGAACACATATCAACAACGTGCAATATACAGATGACACAACCTTGCTTGCAGAAAGTAAGAAAGACCTGAAGGGCTTACTGCAGAAAATCAAGTACTACAGCCTTCAGTATAGATTAGATTGCATTCCAAAATTAAAAAGACAAAAATAATCACCACTGGGCCAGTGAGCAACATCATGATAGAAGGAGAAAAGATTAAAGTTGCCAACAATTTCATCTTAGTTGGATGAATAATCCACACCCTTGGTGCTAGTAGTCAGGATATCAGGAGGAGTATTGCATTAGGAAAGACTGCTGGAAGGGAACTCTTCAAAGTCCTGAAGATCAATGATGCCAGTTTAAAGACCAGGGGGCGTCTTATCCAGGCTATGGTCTTTTTTAGTCACTTGGTATGCATCTGAGAACTGGACAATGAATAAGGATGACAGAAGAATCAATGTTTTTCAGAAGTGGTATTGGAGAAAAGTGCTGAATATACATGGATTGACAAAAGAGCAAACAGATTTGTCTTGGAGAAAGTATGGCCAGTTGGCTCTTCTGAGGCAAGGATAGTGAAGTTTCAGCTCACATTCTTTGGGTATGTTGTTAGGAGAGGCTATTCCTTGGAAAAGGACATTATGCTTGGAAAGGTGGAGGGCCAGCAAAAGAAAGAAGGGCTAAAAAAGAGAGAGGAGAGGGCTTTCAACTAGCTGGATTCACATGGTGAGATCAGCTACAGACTCAAGTACGCCAGCAATGGGCTCAAGATGATGAGGAAGGCACAGGACAGGACAGGGTTCAGATCAGATCAGGTCTTCATAAGGTTGCTGTAAGTCCTTCTGGACTCAACAACAGATGACAAACAACAGTAGTAATGCATATTAGGAAATAAAAATAATACAAAGCTGTTACGTGTCATCAAATCAATATGACTTGTAGTGATTCTATGAACAATGACTCTGAACCTTGCCCTATCCTGAGCCGACCTCACTGTCTCACACCTGATCTCACTACCACAGTCACTGTGTCAGTCTATCTCATCCAGGGTCCTCTCCTGCACTGGCCCACTCACTGTCCTTCCAAGAATGATGTCCTTCTCTAAAGACTGGCCCCACCTGATAATGAGCCCAAAGCATGTGAAACAGAGCTTCAAAATTCTTGCTTCCAAGGAAAAATATGGTTTCACCCTCTCCCGGACAGACTTGTTTATTCTCTTGGCAGTCCATGGTATTTTCAATATTCTTCTGTAATTATAGAATATAAGTATATCCTATAAAACTATGTCTTTTATTGCTGTTGTTGAGAATATATGCAGCAAAGCATATACCAGCTCAAAAGTTTCTCTACGCACTATCTAGTGATATTGACATTCTCCAAGTAGGGAAATCATTTCCAATTCCTTATCTGCAGTGTTCTTCGGCTATTAACATAAATATACTATCCCCCCTCCAAGTTCCCTATCAAATAGCTTGAGTTCCTGTTGTTAATTTGATCCAACAAAAATAGCTCTTAAAATATAATGCTCAAAGCAGATTTTTAGTTAGGTGCTGCAGAGTCAGAACCAACTCATAGCTAACTGGTCAGTGGGTTTTCAGAGGCTATAAATCGCATGGGAGGAGATAGCCTGTCTTCTCCCCTTGAGCAACAACTCCTTGCCCACTAAGCCACCAGAACTCCCTCATCCTTTACTAGTTAAATGAAATTATTGTTTGCTTTGAAGGTAATTTCAAAAGATTGAAAAAAATTAAGGTTAAAATGTATCTCATGACAATAGTTTCAGGGGTTCATGGCTTCAGGAAGTTGGATTCTATGAGAATTTGCAATTCTTCTCTGTATCTCCCTCCACCCCTTGATCTTTTGTGGACTCTTTGAAATGTCCAGAAAAGGTAGCAGTCTGGACAACAATCTGAAACAAGAGGACATTGCAAAGCCGACCGAGGCATGGAGGAGGGGAAATGTGCAATAAATGAATGAATTAAAATCCAACATTTCTGTAAACTTTTGTTTAAAAAAAAATTGGCAATGATGTGCCACCATTTAGTTCTGACTTGCGGCAAAGATTTGGAGACAACGAGTCACAGGTATTTCGTTTCCTCTTCCTCTTCCCGACTCTCTTCTTCAGTTGCTCCAGGAGAATAGAGACTACAATACCTTGGGCCAATCCCTAATCTCTAATGAGAATGTGTTTCTGGCTGTAGGTGTGACTAGAGGTGCAAAAGGCTGAGTGTCCACAGCTCTCTGTTCCTCCACCTGGACTGCCCGGCTGCTGATATAGAGCCTGCCCACGGGAGGCAAGAGGACAGTAGGGGAGCTCCCTCCTATCTGCCCCTACCTTTCACATGGCTCGTTTGCTGCTTTGGAACAAGCTCAAGTGAAAACAATCATGTTCTACAATCCCACTGACCTGGCCTTGACTCTGGACCCAGCTCTTGGTGTGGCCTCAGGCAGCAGCTGGAAGCAGGGTGGATGGGTGAGAGGGGTGTAATTCTCTCACCTGTGGAGTGTCTAGGTAATGCAGTTTGTGCCAAACTGCAAATTAAAGGTTCATGGTTCCAACTCGTCCTGAGAGCTGCAGAAGAAAGGCCTATTGATAAGCTATAAAAATCATAGGGAAAAAAAATCATAGCACAGAAAATTCCACAGTGAGCTCAGTTCCACTGTGACACACACACACATCCACTGTGAGTGGAGCAGCTTAATGCATGCAGGGGTCTGGGCTTCACCCGGCTGTCCCATGAACACAGCTTAGAGCAGTATTTTGTGAGAGAGAATATGAGAGGACAATAGCAAGTCTTCTGGAGACAAAAAAATAAGCAGATGAGAAATCATGGTCTGAGAAGACTCAGAAAAGTCAAATCCCAAGCTGGACTTCAGGAAGATCGAGCCAATGTTTTCACACCACATCCTCCTTAGAAGCTAGAAGCTAGGAAGTTTGCCAGTAGATGGTAGGTTGTTAAAATGGGAGGAACAGGAAGAAAATGGCTTGAATTCATGTTAATGCTCATAAGTTACTTTGGACACGTGGTAAGTGATATTTGCATGTGGAGTGTGTGTCTCCTATTATGAAGTCTCTGACTGCCAACCAAAGGTTTTGGGGTTCAAGACCACAACAGATATCTTGGAATAAAGACCCACTGATCTACTTCCAAAATCCTATCCAATGAGAAGCCTATGAGGAACAGTTCCATCCTGACACATATGGGATCACCGGGAGCAGTGTCAACTCCACATCAATTAGCGCTTTTTTTCCCTTTTAATTATTATTAAATTTTATTAGTTTTAATGAACATTTACAGAGATTTTGAGTTCTCATTCATTCATTGTTGCACTGTTTTCTCTACCCTCCTCCCCAGTTCGTTCTTCTTCCCTCCCCCCCGAATGTCTGTTTTAATTGTCCAATTGCCACAGTGCTTGTCAAAGCCAGTTCTGATTAATCTCCTTTGTCAGTGTTTCCTTTGCCATTCCCTATCACTCCTCCCTGAGAGAAAATTCACCCTGATTCATAAGGAAAAGGGGATGACGTATTCTCTTAGCTACTTCCTGCTGAAAAGGGACACTGTGAGTTTCAGGGTGAAGATCTTTTCTCACTACTTACTCTAAAGGGCCCCTTTGGCGGTAGGAAACACATAGACTATTATGGAGATTGATTTTGGAATTTAGATGCACTTAATTGTGCTTAGCCATACATGTTCATATCCTTGAAGATGTATCATGGAGGTGTTGCAACCTAGAAGACACAAATTTAACTAACAAGTTAAAAGTACATGAGTCAAAAATTAACAAGCAATAATATTCCGAGTAGAGCTTCTAGTAGTGGCACAAATCAAGTTACAGAGGGAAGGTGGTTCTTACAATAAGAGGCCTATAGACTAGCACTTTGTCTATTATATTGTACAGGTTAGGAACCACAAGTTGTAGAGGCTCAGCTATGTCATTTATGCTTCTTAAGTCCTGGGGTAAATTCCATCTACCACTGGGCTGTTTTACAACTTGGAAGTTCACATGCAAGATAGAGGTGAAGTAAGGGACTACTTATGAGGTTTTCCGTCCATTCCACCAACTAAGAGATAGTGAGAAGAGTTGGGACCTCAGAAGGCTTTTAGGACCAATTAGTAGGCTCTGTGTCCAGGAGAAAATGAATATACTTACCAGTAATGTTAATGCTCATCCATGGCTCTTCTGGGAGGATCAATTACAAAAGAAGAAATTGAAAAGGTAATACAACAACTTCCAAACAAGAAAAGCCCTGGATCAGATGGTTTTACAAGTGAATTTTATCAAACATTCAGAGAAGAACTGTTACCAATTCTACATAAATTATTTCAGAAAATAGGAGAAGATGGAACGCTCCCAGATTCATTCTATGAAGCAAACATATCTTTGATACCAAAGCCAGGAAAAGACACCACCAAAGTAGAAAACTATAGGCCAATATCTCTCATGAATATTGATGCAAAAATCCTAAATAAAATACTGGCAAATAGAATCCAACGATACATAAAAAAAATAGTTCACCATGACCAAGTGGGATTCATAACAGGTATGCAAGGATGGTTCAACATAAGGAAAACAATTAATGTAATTCATCACATCAACAAGGCAAAGAACAAGAACCATATGGTCCTATCAATTGATGCAGAAAAAGCCTTTGATAAAATCCAACACCCTTTCCTGATTAAAGCACTCAACAAACAGGATTAGAGGGTAATTTCTTTAACATAGTAAAAAGTATTTATGAAAACCCAAGAGCCAACATTGTTCTTAATGGAGAGAGGTTAAAGGCATTCCCTTTAAGAACAGGAACTAGGCAAGGATGCCCACTATCACCTCTCTTATTCAATATTGTTTTGGAAATCTTAGCAATAGCACTAAGACAAGAGAAGGGAATAAAAGGTATCCAAATAGGCAACGAGGAGGTAAAATTATCCCTCTATGCCGATGACATGATAGTATACTTAGAAAACCCTAAAGACTCAGCAAGAAAACTATTGGACGTAGTTGACCAGTTCAGCAAAGTAGCAGGATACAAGATCAACATACAAAAATCAGTTGGATTTCTCTACAGCGACAAAAAGAATACAGAGCCAGAACTAAGAGAAACAATATCTTTCACAACAGCTAATCACAAGATTAAATACTTAGGAATAAATTTAACCAGAAGTACAAAGGACCTTTTCCAAGAAAATTACAAAACGTTACTACAAGAAACAAAAAGAGGTCTTGAAAAGGGGAAGAATATCCCTTGCTCATGGATAGGAAGACTCAATGTTGTGAAAATGGCAATACTATCAAAGGCAATTTACACAATTTATGCAATCCCAATACAAATACCAATCCCATTTTTCAACGAGATGGAAAAGGCAATCTCCAATTTCGTGTGGAATCGAAAGAAGCCCCGAATAAGCAAAGCACTCCTTAAGAATAGAAGAATGGTAGAAGCAATTAGCTTTTTACGCGCTGTTATTATAGTTTCTGGTATCTTGAGGCCCTCTCTTCCACCACACTGCTGGATGGCTGCCCTGGTCCCTTCCAGTTGAGGTCTGGAATTTTACTGTCTGGATAAAGCCCTCAGATGGGTGTCTTTGATTCTTAAGCTCATGGTCTCTCCTTCTTCCCTCTGCTTTGTGCCTAGAACCCTCCAAAGGTTTCTTCCCTTCATCCTGAAGAGGGAATCTGAGCAGCTCAAGGTAAAACTCCATGGACTCTGATTTGGGTGTTCCTCAGCAAAGTGCCTGGATCCCCCCTGGGGAGCTCAACCCTGCCAAACCTCACCCACCCAGCTTCACTGATGGGGGGTGTTACCATGGGCCTTCTGGGTCTTCAGAGGGGAAATGAAGATATTTGGGATAGCAGAAAAAGTACGATAAATGTTCAGAAACAGGACAGGATTTGGCCACTAACAGAACCAATGAGTATGGCCTTTGGCCAGAAACAGGCAGGGGAAGGAGAAATAGAGGACCCAGCTGGGAGCCACTGATGAGTGGGACAGCGAGTGACCATCCAGCACCTTCTCTGAGCTCTCATGTGGCCTCTTCTCCCAGGTCTGTGCCACTGCCTTGGGGATCACAGGAAGAGAGGGTTCTTCTTAAAAACATGTATTTTATATGAGTGAAAATTCACAAATCATATTTGTAGAAAGTCCCCTACATCGGGCTCATCAGATGCAACTCAATTCTGCAGATAACGAGAAGCTTGCAGAGAGTCAGCAAACCAAGCAGACATGTGGAATTGAGTTATACTCCACCAGGACTTAATTTACATTTCACAGGCGCCAGGAGAGGTGGCACAGGGCGGCCAGTGGCGGCCAGGGGTTAACTGAGAAATGCACCAGAGGAACCAGTGCCCAGATTGAGAGGAGAGGAGACAGGGATCTCGAAGGAGACTCCTCGTGGAGGAGCCAGCCAGAGCCGGAGGAGCCAGGGCCTGTCAGGAGGGTGGAGGGTGGAGTTGAGGAGAGGGGCAGACAGAGTAGAGCTGTCACCTGTCCCAGCACCTCAGCATGCATCACCCATGTGGACAGGTGGCCCCAGCACCAGGCTTACCCCGGGGCCTAGGGAAGAGTTCTCACTGCAGCTGTCACTGTCATCAAGGTGCAACCTGGAGCTGATTAACAAAGAAGCTTGTGGGTGGGGCTCTCTTGCTGTATGTTTTATCTTTGGGCTTCCCCCCACCCAGCCTCTGCAGCAGGACCTCCCAGCATTGACAACCAAGAGTCCTTTCACAAGTGGACATAGGCCTGCCCGGACGCTAGGCCACAGCCGTCTTGGGTGTTTATAACTTGAGTAACTGAACGTTACACTTACACATGCAGACAGCAGTCTAGAAAGAGGAACAGAGCTTACACGGTCACCCAGGTCACCTCGCTCCACTTAGAGCTCATTGTCCATGACAAAGGATGATGAATGTTTTAGAGTGACCTGGAAGCTGTCACACTCATTGTCTTGATTGTCAACTGTGGAGGTTTTATGGAATCAAGATTGCTCTCTTAAGAAGCCCTGGAGGCCTAGTCCACGGGAATTCACACTGCAGACCCAAAAGTGGTCCATCAATGGCTTCACAGGAGAGAAATGGCCAATCTCCTTTGGTTATTTATAGTGTCAGAAACACACCGGAAGGGTGAGTTCTGACTCCAGGACAGTGAGAATTGCTCTTACAACTAAGGAAATCAGGAGGCAGAGAAGTGGAGCAAGCAGCTCGCCCACGAATGCTCCTTGGGGGTGAGGATGGTGAAACGTACATGAAACTCACATACTTTGGATATGTCAGAGGGGCCAGTCCTTGAACAAAGACATCACGCTGGGAAAGGTGGAGAGTCAGAGAGAGAAGAAGACCTTCAGTGAGGGGGATTGACGCAGTGACTGTAACCATGGGCTCGAGCACGATGGAGGTCGTGAGGAAGACGCAGAATGGGGCAGAGTTTGGCTCTGATGATCATCAGGTGGCCATGAGCTGTAGCTGATTTGAGGACATCTAACATCAACTACACACAGCTAGCTTTGGAGGAGCTGGGATTTGAGCTCTGAGTTCCAGCACCCTTTACTGGGTGTGAATGAGGATGGGAGCTGTGAAGGTGCACGGTGGTGGAGGATACTCAGAGGACCTCAGAGAACAAGAACTGGGAGCTGCTTGGGCCTGCCATGATCACAAGCACAACCTACCTCCTCCAGGTATTAGCTTCTCTCAAGGTAATTGCTCAGCTCTGGATGGGGCAAATAAAGAAGACTAGAGTAAAAACAACTATGAGATATCATCTCACCCCAGTAAGAATAGCAAAATATAACAGAATAGCAAGCAACAAATGCTGGCGAGGATGTGGAGAAATTGGAACTCTTTTACACTGTTGGTGGGAATGTAAGATAAATGCAACCATTGTGGAAGGTGGTGTGGCGCTTTCTCAAAAAATTGCAAATGGAGATACCATTTGACCCAGCAATCCCATTACTGGGAATATACCCCAGAGAGACCATGTCTGCCATCCAAGCAGATATATGCACACCCATGTTTATTGCAGCTTTGTTTACAGTAGCAAAGAGTTGGAAGCAGCCTAAGGGCCCATCAACAAATGAATGGATAGAGAAGCTGTGGTATATCCACACAATGGAATACTACGCAGCATTGAAAAACAAGGAACTCATGCAATATTATTCAAAGTGGGTGACCCTGGAGGACATTATGCTGAGTGAAATATCTCAGTCACAAAGGGACAAATACTGCATGGTGCCACTGTTGTAGAATGGGTCTGACATCAGGGTGGGTGTATGACAGAAAAAAACTGGGTAAATTATGTATATTGTATTGAAACAGATGAGGGAAAGAACAGATTAGAAGTGATAAATGATTGAGTATTATGGTTAGCACAGGAATCCAGAATTAAGGTTGCATAGAAAAGTGTACTCGGGGTGGGGGGTGGGGGGAAGGGAAGTGGAAATTGTAACCTTTTGCTGTTAGAGCTTCTGTGTTAGTGAAAGAGGACAGTAGTGCAAAATCTTATGGAAGGTTCCCGTTGCATTTTAAAATGAAAACACTGTCATTATAGCAAACCCACATCTGGGAATTCTTCCTCTAGATACATTTAGATGTGAGTTTAAACACATTAGAATAAAATTGTTCACTTTTACCACCTTTGTGAAAACCAGCTACTGACAACCTTTGTGAAAGTACAAAGTTTTAAAAAAGATTAGAAATAGCATCAGCATTGATTTTAAATAAGAAATAAAATTTTACACAGTTTTAATGAATAATATTACTAAGATAGGTGGCACTAGGATTGGCAAAGGTCACAAAGTGGCATTTGTTGGACTGGAGCTTGAGACATGCCAGGCTGGGTGATAGGTAAGCTCCTTCCAGCTCCTCTGCTCAGGGTTTACAAGTGGAGCTCTGCTAGCCTAGTGGGGAGAGAGCTGCACTGCTGACTCAAAGGTGGGAAGTTCAAATCCACTAGGAGCTCTGCAGGAAAAAGATGGGCAGTCTCCTCCTATGTGATTTTCAGCCTCTGTAAATCCTTGAAGCGTCAGCCATGAGTCGATTCTGAGTCCATGGCAGTGAGCTGACAGCTCTGCTGAGTACAGAAACAGCACTCACTTGCAGATCATTAGAGCTTGTAAAACGTTAAGATCGTGAACAACTTGGTGAAATGGCTTCTGCTCTACTGCTCGCTTTAGGTAGTTCTTCCTGTTTTTTTAAATTATATACAATATGTGAAATATATGCAATAAAACAAGTGTCTTTTCAATTATTCTTATGTGTAAATGCAAATCATTTACGCTGGCTGGCATTCTTTACATTCCTCATACTGTGTCTTCTCATCTTGAAGGTTAAAAATACAAACCCTCCGGGCCAGCAAAAGGGAAATGCAAGACTGTTCCTAGCAGTAAGAGTGTTCATAACAACACTATTTATTGTAGCCCCAAATTACAAACAGCCCAAATGCCCATCAAAGGAATAAAAAAAGTTGTGTCAATTGTAGCAGTCAAGATTGGGGCCAGAGAAAGAAATCTATTGACCTCTGACCTCCCTCCAGTGCTTCTCATTGGCAACGCCCACCCAAAAGCCAGGAAGCTGGTGACCCCAATGACGTAAGCTCTAGAAGGGAACTTCCCAGACAGAGCAGGCAGGAAGTGGAGACTCACATGGGAGGTAGACTGACAAATACGTTGTAATGATTTAATGATTTTTCATATGTAAGAAAAAGAACAAATAAATCTGTCCTAGGTGGAAATGTAACCAGGGTGATCCTTAGAAATAAGGATGGTGAGGGGAGCTCTAGTGGCCTAGTGGCAAGAAGCTGCACTGCAATCCCAGAGGTACATGGTTCAAATCCACCAGATGCTCTGCCGGGAAAGGAGGGACAATCTCCTCCAGTACCAGTCAGATCTGATTTGACGGTACACAGACACACACACATACACACAAAAATAATAATAAAATAAAATTTAAAAAAAAGAAATAAGAATGGTGAAACTTTGTCTCATATACTTTGGATATATTGTTAGGAGGGTCTGGTACTTTGAAAAGGACATTATATTTGCAAAGGTGGAGGGTCAGTGTGAGAGGAAGACCCTCAATAAGATGGATTGACACAGTGACTGTAACAATGGGCTCAAGTCTGTCAGAGATGATGAAGATGGCACAGGATAGGACAAGGTTCAGATCTGTTGTTCACAGGGTCACTATGAGGCATAGTTGACTTGATGACACTTGGCAACAGCAACAACAACAATAAAAAGAAATAGCTAGCCCATTTGTTTTAGTTACCCAGTGCTGCTATAACAGATACCACAAGTAGATGGCTTTAGTTAATAGAAATATAGGTTAGGAACTTGGAAGACTAAATTCTGAATGTCAGCTCTAGGTGAAGGTTGAAGCTTGTCTCTTGGTTCTAGAAGAATGCTCTTCCTTCCTTCCTGCAGGCCTGCTCTTCCTTGTAGATCTCCACATTCCCTGGCCTCCCCCAGCGTCGAGGAGCTTCCTCACAAAGGGACCCGAGTCTACACAGAGCTTCATTCCTGCTATTGCTTCTTGGTGATGTTGAAGGAAGCTTTCTTTACAGAGACTAGGGCTGTGGTGGATTAAGGAGTGTTGCATTCAACCCTTAGTCCTTTTATAAATCATGGAGGGATCAGTGCATAATTTCTAGAATCAATTGGTCTGTGGTGCTGGAGAAGAGGACTGAACATACAATAGACTACCAGAGAACAAAAAGTTCTGTCCTGAGGAGCTCTGGTGGCCTAGTGGCAAGAAGCTGCACTGCAATCCCAGAGGCGCACGGTTCAAATCCACCAGATGCTCTGCCAGGAAAGGAGGGACGACACTCTCCTCCTGTACCAGTCAGATCCGATTTGACAGTACACACACACACACACACACACACATTAATAAAATAATAATAATTAAAAAAATCTTTTAAAAAAAGTTCTGTCCTGGAGAGGGAAAAACCAGGTTGCTTCTTGGAGGCAAGGGTTTTGAAACACTGTCTCACATACTTTGGGCATGTGGCCAGGAGGGACCAGTCCTTGGTGAAGGACATCATGATTGGAAGGGTGGAGGGACAATATAGGAGAGGAAGACCCCATATTAGATGGATTGACACAATGACTGTGGCAATGGGTGCTAGTGTGTTAGAGATAATGAGATAGGGCAGGGTTCAGAGGTATTGTTCATAGGGTTGCTATGAGTCATAGATGACTCAACAACACATAACAACAACAACACATAACAACAACATCACTACAAATAGGTTTTTTTGTGCTATCAAAGCTGTGAGTTCACAACTCTTACAGCTTAGAGTAAGGCTAAAGTAGGTATTTATTTTTTCAGTTGTAAAAATATATATAATGAAACACAAAGCGTATGAACTTTGTAAGCAAACCAATGTAAAATAAAAAATATTTTATAAGCAAAAAAAATGTATGTAACATAACACCTTAAAGCAGATACTTAAATTATGAGAAGTTAGACATTTTTAAGGAAAAATATTAAGTTGGGTGGTACCAGGATTGGCAATGATCACCAAAATGGCATTTGTAGGACTGAAAGTTGGGGAGTACTGGCCTTGGAGGTAGATGAAGTTCCTCTGGCTCTGTCACTCTGCTGCGTTCATACAGCTCGTCAGAGCGCAATAAAACACCATGATTATAAGAAATATATTGAGATGATTTCAACATTCTTTCTCATTCTACTAATCACATTAGATTGCTCTTCCTCTTTCTTAAAAAATGTGGTGAAATATATATAAAAAAACAGGTGTTTTTCCAATCACTTCTATTTGCAAATGCAAATAGAAAGTAATTTTTAGTGGCATCATTTACATTCCTCTTACTGTTCTTTCTCTTCTTTGAAAGCTTAAAAAAAATCCAAACAGGAAGATCTTGAGGTTACCAAAAGAGTCAAATTGTTCACAGCCACACTACCTGTTGTAGCCCCAAAACAGAAACAACTCAAATGTCCATGGGGTGGGGGTAAAAAAATGTGGTAAAAAAAATATGCAGCAACAACAACAAAAAGAGCTTCACAGACCCAGACAAGACACAATCAACTTTGTTTCACATAAAGTTAAAGAAATCACCTTTAGTGTGGAAGTCAGAAGCATGGCTATTCTTATAGGATTGAGAGTGACAGTGATGACCAGAAGGAAGATTCTAGGATGTAGGCAATGTTTGCCTCTCACACTTCAGACTCTATTATTTGAAGAGTGTGGTGCTGTTGTTGTTTTCATGTGCTATCAAGTTGCCTGTGACTCATAGTGACTCTATGGACAACAGTCTGAAGCCTGCCCTATCCTGAGCCAGTCTCACTGACTCCGACACACCTACTCCCATCACCCCAGTTACTGTATCAATGCATCTCATCAGGATCTTCCTCTCCAGCACTGTCCCTCCACCCTTCCATGCGTTATGCTCTTCTCCAAGGACTAGTCTTTCCTGGTCACGTGCCCAAAGTATGTAATCTTTCCTGGTCACGTGCCCAAAGTATGTAGGATTTCTTTAAGTAGTAAAAATGGTCACACACAACGAGGGAACTCAGAGAAAAACTGACGTGGCATGTGCCTGATGACCAGAGACTCGGCGATTTCTCCTGATTCCATCAGCTCCTCTGTCCTCCTCGCCTCCATTTCAGATGGCCCCCTGCTGCCCACAGGTACTTTGTAGATGTCTCGGTGAGTTAACACAAAAGTACTCTTCACTTGAAAAGCTGGTGTGCCACACCGACTCATGTTGACAGTCCCCCCACCCCGCCCCCCAGTCCAGGTAAAAGTTATTGTTGTAACATAGAATGGAAAAGCGACTTATAGCTGACCCTTCAGCAGGCTTTCAGAGGCAGTAAATCACATTGAGAGCTGACAGCTCATCTTTCTTCCTCAGAGCAGATGGTGAATTTGAACCAAATACCTTTGCATTGGCAGAGCAATTCCTTACCACTAAGCCACTAGAGTTTTCTTTACATTGCGTGGCCCCGTGGTTCCTGGTTAGTGCCTTCTTTGCCCTGGACCTTCATATCTGGCTCTGGACATCTGTGCCACAGGGCCTGTGGAGATGCCCTCAGCACAGCCCAGCCGGGGTCTTGACCACAGGTCCCCCAGCTCCCTGCCTGTTAACAGACATTCCTATGAAAGGCTCCCCATCTTCCAGGGTGAAGCCGGCCAAGGAGCTTTGATGGTGCGGTGGGTAAGTTTCAGCTGCTATTTCAGCTGTTGGTGGTTGGAATTTCATAGCTTCTGCAGGTGAGAAAGTCATGGCCGCCTGCTTCCTTACAGATCACAGCCTTGGAAACCCATTGGGGCGGTCTGCCCAGTCCAGCAGGGTCACTATGAATTGGGGTGAACTCAGTGGTAACAGGGTAAGCTTTAGAGTTTGGACACAGGCTCCAGACTCTCTGGGAGCCCCCACTCCTCCAACCCTTCTCCAACTATTCTGTTCCACTGTCTCCAGAGCAGGTGGAGTGAGGAAAATACCTCCAATTATTTGAGAATAGGGCTGGAGAGAGAGAGGCAGAAGTAGCTAATTTCTTTACGATTGTTAGCCAAAAGGTTGGTAGTTTGGACCTACCTATCACTCTGTAGAAGGATGGGTAGACTCCTCCCATGACCTAGTGGCAAGAAGCTGTGCTACTATCCCAAAGGTGTGTGGTTCGAATCCACTAGATGCTCTGCAGGGGAAGGAGGAGCAATCTCCTCCTGTTCCACAACTGCCTGTGAAAACCCACCAGAGAGTCAACTATGGGTCATTTCCAACTAGACGGTACACAACAACAACTACAGTATTCCACTGAGTGCTGCAACAGGCCAGGAATTAACAGATGTGGCCTGGTTTGTTTTTCTTTGTTTCTGGTTTCATGAAAGACATGACATCCTCTGTGCTGTGGGATGTTTATGGTGAGGTCTGTGCCCCTAAGGACCTGACTATTCACTAGGGACTATGAGAACATCCTTGAGGAAGTTCATTAAATGAGGGAGGAGGAGGAGACAAGCTAGCATTTGAAGAGGCAGCAGAGACTGGGACCAACCTCTAAATTTGGTCTTGCATATTTGATTCAGTGACTGGAGTAATTGGGATGGGTGTGTCAGAGGCCATGCGATTGGCACAGGATAGAGCAGGGTTTAGGGCTGTTATACATAGGGTCGCTATGAGTCACAAACGACTCAACGGCACATAACAATAACAACAACATTCTACCATGCTAGTGGAGTCATAGCAGTGGTCTGCCTACTTTTCTGGGAGGTCACAAACCTTTGGTCCCCCATGCAGAAGTGTGGTCTGACCTAGAGTTTTTAACTGTAGCATCACTGAAAGCTCAAAGTTGTTGTGTGCTGTGGGGTCCGAATCTACTCATATTCAACCTTCCAGCAGGTTTTCAGAGGCAGCAAATCACAGGGCAGGAGATTACCCTTCTTTCTCCTGAGGAGAATGGAAAGAAGTTACCTCAAATTTTAGATTTCCAGCCTCTGGAAAAACAAGAGCTGGCAAGGCAGGTGCTCACGCCCTCCCACGGGCCCATAGCTGGCAGAAGCTGCCGTCTGCAGATGGGATGCTTCGGCTGCCACAGCCCACAGCTTTCTGTCATCTCATGCCTCAACCTACTGTGCTCATTTCAGATACTTGCTTGCCCCCAAGGCATCTGGTAATATTATATATCTATCTCTATCTCTATCTCTATCTCTATATCTATCTATCTATATCTATAAAAATACCAATGATTTCTTGCTGCCAGAATAAAGTTCAAGTGCCTTAGGCTTGTATTAAAAATCTGGCCCCAACCTTTCTCTCACATGGTTTTCTTGTCCCAAAAGCTTTTCTAGAACATGGAACTTCCCTATTGCTTTAGGGAAGCCTGCTGCACCACTGGAGCTGAAAACTGATCTTGGCCCTCTTTGTACCCATGGCACTTGTATTATGCATGATCCTTACTCAGCAGTGGACCGAGGCCATGAAAACAGAGCTCATCTAGACTGAATCTGAGACTAAGGGGACAGGACACCATCTGCCCACGGAGAGGGTGAGCAAGCGCAGGGAGTAGCTTGATCACTGCTCACTTAGCTTCTGGGGCAGAACAATGGGCAGTCCCTCCCAGTAAGATTTATGGCCTTGGAGACCCGATGGACCATTGATATGAGTAGGAACCAGTTTGAAGACAATACATTGGAGGGTTTTTTCCCTAGTTTTATCTCTTAGTTCAGTACTCTCCCTCCCCCCACTGAACTTTGATAGTCTTTCTGAAACACAAGAAAACATAGATTTTTTTTTTCTGTTTTGAGGTGATATGTATAAAAGCAGGGTGAGGATATAACAGCTATTCAAAAAAAAATTTTTTTTTTCTGTCTTAGAATACTTTTGAGAAAAGAGAAAAAGAGCCCATGAGGTCATGAAACAGTAACTAGTCTCGTATCTACATGTATATCCATCTACATCCATGCTGCTGTTTCATAACACATGCTAAAGCTATGTAATGCTCAGTAATCCTTATTATCACCTTCCACAATAGAAAACCTATCTATCTAGCTATTTATTTCAATAACTTAGAATTCATTGTCATCAAGTCTTTCAGAGACTGTAAATTGCAAAGGAGGATCTTGCCCATCTTTCTATCAAGAGTCTACTGTTGGATTTGAACCACCAGAGAGGTGCCATCTTTGGGCTTATAGTACAGCTCCCTATGGACCACACTACCAGAACTCTGTACAAACAGCGTGTGGTGGTAGGACAGACAGATTTCAAAGGACTGGTTCACACAATTGTGGGATCTGCAGAGTCCAAAATCTATAGATCACATGGCAGGCTGGAGACTGACTAATAGGTTTATCTAAGGGATGTGGGAAGTCCAAAATCTACAGGTCAGACATTAGGTGACTCCTGCAGGAGGGAGGGAGGGAGAGAGGGAAGGAGGAAGGGAGGGAGGGACAGACAGACAGACAGAATGACTATATGAATATGAGATAATCTGTCAAAATTTAAGGACTCTTTGAGTCTGGGGCCAGACCATTTCTCAAGGAACTCCTGTTTCAATTGATGGGCTCTTTACAATAGATGACATTGTGAAATATGATTACAAAGCATTAGATTACATTTTGAAACCGTAGCCAGTCTAGTGTTTGGCAAAACCACAGGAAACAATAACCTAGCCAAGTTGACACAGAAAATTAACTACCACATTCGCCAAAGGATAAATGAACAGAATTTGAATGGCATTGCATTAAAGAAGTGTCTTAGGGCAGACTCCCTAGAAGGAAAGCCCAGGACAGAGATGTGAGTGATTTATTGAGAGAATACTCTTAGGATTTACCCTTAGGGGACTGAGAAGAGCAGCATGGGACCAGGGAAGGAATTAACAGAGATGTTACATTAGGACAAGTCTAACCTCAGCCTGAGCCCAAGAGGAGCTCTGCGTGTGAATTGTACCCCAGAAGGTTCTCGGTTCATATGCTAGAGATCTTAGCTGCTTTACCTGAGACTAGTTAGTCACTGTTCTGGGTTCTCTTCCAGCCCCAGGCTCATTTAATTATCTCTCGGGTAAAGGTGAAGCAGCTCCTAGTATGCAAGTTCAAGCTTATGAAGATGGGCACAGGTGTGAGCTCCTGGCAGTTGACAGCTACAGCAGCGGGTGGGTGGATTAACAGTCCAGAAAAAGTGGCCTGGATGGGCACCAACGCCATCTGCTGCAGGAGAAAACAAGGGAAAGAAAGAGAGTGGGCTGGAGGACTGTCATCTGTGAAATGCCCATGATTACCAGATGAGGAAAAGTGTTATGGATTGAATCACTTCCCGAAATAGATGTGTCAAAATCCTAATCTCTCAGATGTCCAGGCTTGCTGAACTCATCGCTTGCTCTGCTTGGCTGCTTCTCGGTTGCTGTTGCTGCGAGGTAATGTGTGGTTGACTAGAGCCTTTGATATCAGCTGCTGTAACATCAACAGCCCAAAATGAGTGATGATGGCAGCAGCCAGTGAGCCACAGTCCAGGAGCCGCCTCCCCGGAGTCAGCGCTCTTGAGCGTCATCCCACAGTGCCTGGACTTGCTGGTGCCCATCAGCCATCCATCCTGCCAGAACACGGAGCGGGTGGTGCAGGTGCAACACTTCAGGGTCTGCAGGAGCAGATTCAACAGCACTGCCTCTTCTTACACACAGTTCATCACCCTCTGCTGCTACCACGCTCAACACTGTCGTGAAGGCAAATGCCCTGTATCCTTCTGCTTTAAGATCAAGCTCAGGCTCTGCCAGTGGCAGATCCAGCACCTCCTGCGCCTCCTACAGCAGGCCCAGCTCATTCACCTGAGAACGGCAGATGAACACTCCAGTGGGCCACGACAGAGCCCGCCTGCTCCTGTCTCAGCACCTGTGGCACCCCTCCACAGCAGCCCAGAACACCCCAGGAGCCACATCCCCCTATGCAGCCCCAGTTCTTCCCCATGAACCTGTCACCAATGAGTTTCCCCAGTGTGACCAGGACTCAGCATCCCCCATTTCAGGAAGGCAGCCAGCCCCGAAAAACTGGGAAAGATAATAGTGCTCTGAAGCCTACAGAAGAAGCTAACACTTTGATTTTTAGCCCTTTAAAATGTATCTCAGACTTCTAAATCCAAATGTGTAAGACAATAAATTTGTATTGTCTTAAAAAAAAATCCTGACCCCTATTCCTGTGGACATAACTCCACGGCAGAGAATGATGCTCTTCTCTTGAGGTCAAGATCTGCTACCTGGTCTCTCTCGCTCTCCCAGAACATGGCTAGAAGCTGGCTTCTCTAAGGAAACAAGAAAGGAATGTAAAACAGTTGCACCAAGGAATTGGGTCATAAAGAACCTGGTCATAGTACTTCCGGCAGGAACCAAAAAAGTGGGCTCACAACAGGAAGTAACCCTCTCCCCAGGAATCCAGGGGAATTAAACCACAACCAATCAATAAATCTCAAGGCAGAGAGGGCAGGGCTATGAAGAGTCTCATGAGACTGGGAGCTGATAAAGGCAGTGCCTAGACCAGGGTGCTGCTCTCTCTCCTTTTGTCTGCTGCCTCCAAGTTAAGAGGTTTGTCCTCATCCTGTCTTCCCCAAAGCATCTCTTTTTAGCTTAAACTCTTTGTACTGCCTGTTGTTTGTGGTGGTGCTGTCTGCCATAGAGTTGGAACCAACCCATAGACCCTCTGCGGTTTTTTAGAGGCAATTAATCACATAGGAGGAGATTGCCCATCCATCTCCCATGGAGAAGCTGGTGGCCTCAAACCACGTGCTTTTGGGATTACAGCACAGCTTCTTGCCACTAGGCCACCAGAGCTCTTTGTACTGCCTACCCAACCTTTTAGAGAACTCTGGTAGCCCAGTGATAAAAAAGCTGCGTGGCAATCCTAAAGGTACTCAGTTTGAATCCACCAGCTGCTCAATGGTAGAAGAATGGGTAATCTTCTCCCATGTAGTTTATGGCCTCTGAAAACCCACCAAGGGTCAGCTATGGGTTGGTTCCAACATACAACAACAACCTCGACTTTTCATCAGCTCTGCCTCTGTTTTATTGCCCTTGTCAGTTGTTTTACTAAATTGTCACTCTGATGGGTGTCTGTTCACTTATCTACATCCACTTCAATTCACCCCTTTGGTGAAAAAGACTAGTTTCCCCACAAGTGGTGAAGAGATTCTGAGTATTCTGATTTTAATACCCCTGGAGTGGACAGAGATCATTTCCTCAGAGCCACTGTCCTGAATTTATACTTCTAGCCTCCTTTTCCAAGTTGTAAAACAAGGGCTTGGTGATAGAAATGACACCAGAAATTACAAGATAGAAATTTGTAAAATCATTGACTTATTCAATAGAAATATGTTTCTTTAATAACAACAAAAATATACACATGAACCTCATAAGATGGAATATACAAGAATCAGATTGACTACATCTGTAGGCAAATAAACCATGGAGAATTTCATTGCTATCAGTCAAAATAAGGCCAGGGACAGCGGAATAGAGCATCAGTTATATTTGCAAAGTGCCATCAAGTTGACTACAACCCATAGTGACCCTATGAACACAGATCTGAACCTTGCCCTATCCTGTGCCATCCTCGTCATCTCTGACAGACTCACATCTATCATTACAGTCACTGTGTCAATCTGTCTTGTTGAAGGCCTTCTTCTCTTTCTTGACCCTTTACCTTTCCAAGTATGATACAGTTTTCCAAGGACTGGTCCTTCCTAACCACATGCCTGAAGTATGTAAGATGAAGCTTCACCAAGGTCCTTAAAATAGAAAGATCATTATATAACACTTCAAAAGAAGAGAGCTTTCCTTTGACGAGTTGAAGAAGAGAAAGTCAGAGTTGCATTGTGGCTGCCTCTGCTGAAGGAACTATGTGTGCACTTCCCATGGGAACACAGAGCAAGGAATTGTGAGCAGTTCTAGGAGCTTAGGACGGTGTCTAGCTGACAAGAAAAAACACTTGCTGGTGCTTCAGGGCAGTGGGGATGGGGCTGGGTGAGTAGATGGCACTAAGAGGCCACGTCAGAGTGGAGGCCCACCAAGATGGAGGTCTATGAAATGTATGGTGCTTCAACAGAAATGTGTGTGGTTTTTTTTATGAAGATATTTCTGTTGAGTTAAAACAACAAAACGTTTTTCACAAGTCTCCCTTACATGTACCAATATGGTCATTTCAATCACTTGCTATGTATCTGAGAGCTGGACAATTAATAAGAATGCCAGAAGAAGAATTAATGCCTTCGAGTTGCTGCTGGAGAAGAGCTATGAACACCCCACGGACCACCAAGAGAACGAACCGAACAGGTATGTCTTGGAAACTGTGCAGACTAATTGCTCCTTAGAGGCAAGGAGGGTAAAGCTTCATCTCTCATATTTTGGACATGTTGTTGTTGTTATGTGCCGTCGAGTCGCTTGTGACTCGTAACGACCCTATGTACAACAGCCCTAAACTCTGCTCTGTCCCGTGCCAATCACACTGTCTCCGACACACCCATCCCGATTACCCCAGTCACTGAATCAATCCACTTCCTAGAAGGCCTTCTCCTCCTGCGCTGTCCCTCCACCCTCCCAAGTATGATGACCCTCTCCAAGAACTGGTCCCTCCTTACGTGTCCAAACTATGTCAGACGAAGCCTCAGAATCCTTGCCTCCAAGGAGCAGCCTGGTTTAACCCTCTCCAGGATGAATCTGTTTGTTTTCCTAGCAATCCATGGTACATTCAATACTCTTCTCCAGCACCACAGCTCAAAGGCATCAATTCTCCTTCTATCCTCCCTAGTCATTATCCAACTCTCTGATGCTTAACAAGTGATTGCAAAGACCATGGCCTCTACCAGATGCACCTTAGTCTCCAGAGAGACACCATTGCTCTTCAGTACTTTGGAGAGGTCCCTAACAGCAGACTTTCCCATGGCAATACGTCTTTTAATTTCCTGGCTACTGGTGCCAAGAGTGTTGACTGTGGAGCCAAGCAAACTAAAGCTGTGAACAATCTCAATCTCTTCACCATCTATCCTGATGCTGCCAATTGGTCCAGTGTTGAGAATCTTTGTCTTCTTGACATTGAGCCTCAATCATATTGAAGGCTGCAGTCCTTGACCCTCTGCAGACAAGTTGCTAGAAGAGGCTATTCCTTGGACGGAGATGTGTGGAACATCAACGAAAGAGAGGAAGGGTCCCAATGAGATGGATCAATATAGTGACTGTGGCAATTAGCTCAAGTGTATCACAAATGGTGAGGGTGGCACAGGACAGGGTTCAGGTCTGTTGCTCATAGGGTTGCTATGAGTTGTACTTGACTGGATGGTACCAAGGCAATCCACTCTGAACCGGCCATTACACTCCACTCCGCGGGGCAATGAGGTGATTACCTGGTCACAAAGGAGGCGTTTTCACCCACCTACACTACACACATGTGGTGCTGTTTATGTGGCTGAGGGTGGTATTAGAGTTGCTGATTGTGTCCAATTTTCTGGGGGTTTAGCTGCAATATTGTGGCAGTGAGTTTTTGTGAGTCTGTATCAGTAACTTTTGAGTAAGTAGTAATTAAAGGAAAAGAAGGAGAAAAAAACCCTTCAATTTTGATGTCTTCCTTTGATGTCTGTTCTGTATCATGAGTCAGAATTGACCCATAGCTGACCTTCCAGTGGATTTTCAGAGAAAGTAATTAACATGGGAGGAGGTCGCCCATCCTTCTTCCATGGAACAGGTGCTGGATTAGAATTACATACCTTTGGGATTGCAACACAGCTTTTTACCACTAGATCACCAGCGTTCTCAAATGGAATGTTGTATGTAATTCAATACAGAAAGATTTTACAGAACACTTTTGTTGTTATTTATATAATCTAGGAAATACTAAATTTAAGCAGCTGTAGTTCATACATCATACTCGATATGATTAAAATCAATACCAAGCATTATTACTAAGGCTTCCATGGGCTGGTGTGGTCAAGGGTCCCGGGGCGGGAAGGGTGACAGCATGAGCTTATACACTGGACGGCATCAACCCTGGAGACACCACTGGACCACAGTTCCATAACAGCCAGGAGACAAACTCTGTGAGTCCAGAAGCCAGGAAGGGCTGGAGCTCTGGCCAATGCTTGGATTCCTGCAGAACAGAGATGGGTAAAGTTGAATGGTATCACGTTTAGAAGAGATATCTCAGGAGAGAGATCAGAGAATACAGCCACCTAGCACTCAGACGTCTCATCCACAGATACAGTGAAAGAATCACTTCTGCTTTAAGCCTTGACGTTAGTGGAGTTTTGTTGGGTTGTTGTTGTTGCTATGTGCCGTCGAGTCGCTTGCAACTCATAGTGACCCTATGTATAACAGCCCTAAACTCTGCTCTGTCCTGTGCCAATCACACTGTCTCTGACACTCCCATCCCAATTACCCCAGTCACTGAATCAATCCACCTCATAG
>NW_006400033.1:1073086-1081746 GCF_000299155.1 Elephantulus edwardii
CAGTATATTCCTTCCAACTTCTTTTAATACTTCCTGGATCATTTAATATTCTGCCCAAAGCATCCTTGATTACAGCAACTCTAGGTTTGAACTTGTTCCTCAGCTCCTTGAGCTTAAGAAATGCTGAGCGAGTTCGGCCCTTTTGATTTTCAGACTCTAGCTCCTCGCACATTTCACTGTAGTTATACCTACTTTATTTTTTAATTCCAAATCCATGATCCCCTCCTTCACGAGGTGTCCCTGATCTCTGAGACAAGCCCAGCCTATCCTGTTTGTGTGACTTGGGGCAGTTTACTTACTATGCCTAAGTTTCTCAGAGCTCTGATCCGCAGAGTTTTACTGCTAACCCAAAGATTGTACCTATCTGGTGGTTGAAACCAACTAGCTGTTCTTTGGGAGAAAGATGAGTCATCCCCTCCTATGAGATATATAGCCTTGGAAACCTTGGAAAAGAGGGTCAGCCATGTCAGCTCCATCTCCATGGTAATGAGTGAATGAGAGAAACTTCTCCAAGCCTTCATCTTCGCATGTAAGATATAAAGGTAGGGGTACCTGGTGCCTTAGTGGTAAGGAGTTGCACTGTCAAACTGGCACATGGTTCCAGTCCAGCAGCTGCTGAGCAGGAGAAGGATGGGCAGTCTCCTCCTGTGTGATTTTCTGCCTCTGAAAATTCACTTGGAAGGTCAGCTATGGGCAGGTTTCAACTGGAAAGTACTTAACAAGTGCCTACTTCGAAAGGATGTCATGAGGATAACTCATGTAAAGCAATTAGCATTAAGGCTTATCATGTAACAGCCACTCAACAATTATCTGTGCAATGAACTTATAAATGAAAGGCAGACGGAACCAGAGCCTGAAGATGAGCCTGAGGCGTTGCTGTCTTTCCCAAACTCCGGTCCAGTCGATCGATTGGGAACAGGGGAACCGTTTCCTCCTTAGGAGCGGCCCTCTGCCAGCAGGCTGCCTCTGATGTTTTCCTAACATTGCTTTCTCCCTTTGCTTATCTTACTCCTGCTTCTCCCTTGCCTGCTCGCAGGAAGCATTCCTAGAAAAGCCTCAAGGGACCCACTTCCTCTGCTCCTCAGAGTAGCAAGCCCAGTTTGTGGTCTGTTGGCTGGCAGCTGGGGGATGGGGGGCGGCGGATGAGGTGCAGACAACAGAAGCGCATCAGGAGGAAAAGGCGAAGACAGATCCTCGTTAGGGCAAGCCTGAACCACAGGAGATTGTGTGCAGAGGGCAAGAGATCTTTGCCCCAGTGCCTGCCGCATCCCCACCCTCCTCCTCCTCTGGACAGTCACCAGAAATCACGTATGTTCCCCTCCATCATACAGCGACCCCAGCGCTTACCTGAGAGTCATCTGGCTGGCAGGACAACACAGGCCATCAGGAGACGCCACTGAGATCTTGGCCCCTCAAACCAGTGACTCCTCATTTTTATTTATTATAAGACAACTTTATAACAACATTAAAGGGAGTTTGAAAATATGGGAACAGGCAGCTCCTAGTCCTATCACCCTAACAGCAGAACAGTTTTGTTTTTCCAACTTCCCTTTCAGCTTTTGTCCACATGATAGCAGTCTGCTTACAGGCTGTGCCCTCTTTTTCATTTCTTACTCCCACTTACTAGTGTATCTTAAGCCTTTTTCGAAGGGAACTCTGGTGGCCTCGTGTTAAGGAGCTGCCTGCAATCCCGAAGGCATGCAGTTTAAATCCACCAGTTGCTCTGTAGGAGAAGGATGGGCAATCTCCTCCCTTATAATTAACTGCCTCTGAAAATCCACTGGAGTGTCAGCTATTTAACTGCCTCTGAAAACCTGCTGTTGGTTCTGATTCCACTCCACACTCCACTTACAGCACACAGTAAGAAGCAGCCTTTAATAGTGGATATTCCTTGGTTGGTTTTGGGGTTTTTTTTTGGTTGTTGTTCTTTTTTTAAAAATCTTCTCATTTTGCAAATAGTCCAGGACACTCAGTTGAGGCATAGTGACACTTTAACCCTTGGGGATTCTTGATTACCTTCTTGAATCTGTAGGTTGGCTCTGGACAAAGCTGTATTGGAATGTTTACCTGGGAGGCCCATTGGAGCCCATTACACATGGATCAAAATAGACTGTACCGTGACGGCAGCAAGGGCGATTTTAACTCCTGAGCCTGTGTTCTCTTGCTCAGTGTGAATTCCCAGCCTGCCATCTGCTCGCTCCCTCTAGGGCATGGAATCGGAGCTATCTCACAGCTGACCTGCCAGCACGTTTTTTACAGGGACAGTAGGTTACACAGAGGAGATTGCCCATTTTTCTCCCCTTGAACAGGTAGTAGCTTTACCTTTGAGTTGGCAGCACAACTCCTTACCCACTAGGTCATGAGGGTTCCCCTGCCCTTATTCAATGTTGTTTGTTGTTGTTGTTGTTGTTAGAAACAACAGATCCCATTTTTTTCTGTCCTCAAAAGCAGTAATGCTCATACTGTTCAATTTAGAAAATAAACCTCACTGCCTTCAAGTGAGTTCTGACTCACTGAGGCTCTTCACCACTTGGTTTCTGAGGCCGTAAATCCTTACCGCCATCTTCCCCTCAGAGTGGCTGCTGGGTCCACGCTGCTGGCCTTTGTGTCAGCACATGCCTTACTCCACTTAAGTCCTCAGGGACAATAAAGATCCTTTGTAACTTGTTGCTCAGTGGCTGCCCTGCTCTATTGTTCTTAGACATGGTGGCAGCTTTGACCCTACTTGCCAGTCCTGGGATTTATTCCCCACTCCCCCCCACCCCCAGGACTCTGCATGGTGATGGCTGAATAAATAAGCTGTATGGAGCTCACAACCCCAAGGCCTTAGGCACCTGTTTAAATTTTAAAAATATGCACAATGCAGGTACACGGTGAACTAGTCAGGGGACTGGAGGTCGAAGCAACACATGATTTAATTCAAGCTGGTTTAGCTCAGTGGATTCGTTGACTCATGTGACTGACATGCACAGAGGCTGGGTGGTCACAGGATGCCTTTGACTTAGTGACTCACCCACACCATAAAGGAAATGGTTTCTTTCTAACCTCACCGCTGTGCTCCCACAAGACTCTCCTCCTCAATTGAGGCTTGTTATAGCTCAATGGGGTGCTTTATCAGGAGCTTCAAAAGCTGCCATCTTCAGCCTGCCCCCCAGTCTATGAGGAAACAAAGCTGTAATAGAGACCATCTCGTCCCCCATAAGTTCCTGAGGTTACCTCTGGTTGAATCTATTCAGTTTCTCTGCTCACCCATGAGCAAGTCTGAGTCACCAGGAGGATGGATACTCTGGGTGGTTTACATTAGCTGGTCTCAAGGTCTCTGGTCTCAGAACCCCTTTATACTCACTAAAATAATGAGGATTCTAAAGACTTTTTTAACATAGGAGCTTTGGTGGCCTAGAGGAAAGAAGCTGTGCTGCAATCCTGAGGTACATGGTTCAAGGCCACTAGCTGCTCTTCAGGAGATGAATGGGCAATCTCCTCTCATGTGATTAACTGCCTCTGACAAACTGCCAGATGGTTAGCTATGGGTTGGTTCTGATTTTATGGTACACAACAACAACAACAACAAGTTTTTCTTTTGGCATTTATCAAACTAGAAATTAAAACTGAGAAAATGTTCAAACATTCATTTATGTAAAGTCTATGTCAAAGAATTTAAAATCTAATATATGAATCTATTACATATTAATATATTATACTGATTAAAATAGTTAACAGCTTTAGTTTACTTGGTTCCACAGCACTCTTGGAAACAACAGCTAGGAAATCAGGAGACGATTGCATTGAGAAAGTCGTCTGTGAGGGACCTCTCAAGAGTACTGAAGAGCAATGATGTCAGGCTAGAGACTAAGGTGCGCCTGATCCAGGCTATAGTCTTCTCAATTACGTGCTATGCATCAGAGAGTTGGACAGTGACTAGGGATGATAGAAAGAGAATTGATGCCTTTGAGCTGTGGTGCTAGAGAAGAGTGTTGAATATACCATGGACTGCTAGAAAAACAAACAGGTTTGTCCTGGACAGGGTGAAGCCAGAATGCTCCTTGGAGTCAAGGATTCTGAAGCTTCATCTGACATACTTTGGGCATGTTGCAAGGAGGGACTGGTCCTTGGAGAGGGACTCATGCTTGGGAGAGTGGAGGGACGGTGCAGGAGAGGAAGACCCTCGATGAGATGGATCGGTTCTGTGAGTGGAGTGGTGGGAATGAGTGTGTTTGAGACGGCGAGGTTGGCAAAGGATAGAACAGCGTTTAGGTCTCTTGTACATAGGGTCGCTATGAGTCGCAAGCGACTTGATGGTACATAACAACAAAAGCAACAACTGATGAAAAATAAGAGAAAGATCAGACACAATAAGAGGTTGATCAGACATTATAATAAATTATACTAAAAATCTTCACTAAGGTTACAAAACAAAATGTGCATGAATATTGATGAAAAACCAAGATGATTTGTAAAACATCAGAATAAATAGATAGATGATAGATAGATAGATAGATAGAACTGTTTTCCAAAACAGGAGAGAAGAATGACATTGTTTTACTTTTCTGCAAGTTTATTTAATGTCTAGCTTAACAGAGAGATTTTTTTATCTCTTCTACCATCAACCTGTTACAAACGGTTTTGCTTGAAGTACATGAAGTATATATGTCTGCATATAATAACTGGAAGGGAAGTAATTAGAAAGGAAGTAGTATTTAATAACCTTTTGAGATATTCATCTTTGATGATATACCAGAACTCTACGAGAGTTCTTTATAAGGTCTGTTGAACTGTAGAATCTATACCCTTATTTATTACCATTTCATACCATTAACTTAAAATTTATTGTCTATGTGGCACTTTTCATGGGCCTCAGGCCATGCTTGATTTGTAGCTGTAGTCAAGATGCAACTGATGTTCCAAACGTTGGTTGACGTGTTCCATTACATTAACAACCCTAAAACAGATTAACTGATAGTGCAAGGAAGTCTGTAAATAAGCAGCTTTTGAGTTCCCAGACACTGACTGGCGTAGTTGATTGTAGTCTCATTGCAGATGGGCTCTGTGTCTTAATCCAGTCCTTTCTCACTTTATATCTTACCCCACAAGTGGGTCAGCTTCTCTGCCACTATAAGCACAAAAGGGGTACATGTGTGGAATGAATGAGGTAGGATGTAAAAAACACCATTGACTGATCCCAGATAAGCAAAAATGATACTGAAAAAGTGAAACAAAGTAGGAGCCTAATACTTCCTGATCTCAAACCTGCCACACAGCCACAGTAATCAAAAGAGCTTGAGACTGATACAGCAACAAGTACGCAGACCAATGGAACAGAATTGAGAAGCAGATATAAATTCACTCACTGAGGGACCATTGATCTGTGACAAAGAGATGAAATCCATGATGTAGAGAAACAGCATTTCCAGCAAATGGTGCAGGCAACAAAATTGGGTCTACTTTTATAAGATCATATGCTTTTGGGATTGCAGCCCAGCTTCTTACCACTAGGCCATTTTTGTGTTGTTATGTGCCATTGAATTGGAGCCCACCCATAGTTGACCCTTCAGTGGGTTTTCACAGGCAGTTAGTCATACTAGAGGAGATAGTCCAGTCTTCTCGTGTGGAGCACATGGTGGATTCAAACTTTGTGCCTGTGAGATTGCAGTGCAGCTACTCACCTTAGGTCACCCAAAGGCCCATGGTTGGAATCCGCCAGCTCCTCCTCAGAAAAAGGATGGGCAATCTTCTCCTGTGCAATTAACTGCTTCTGAAAACCTGCTGGAGGCTCAACTATGTGTCGGTTCCGACTCAATAGCACACAATGATAAATTATTCAGGGAGCTTTGGTAGACTAGTGGTAAGGAGTTGCACTGCCAACCTAAAGAAGCACATGATTCAAATCCACCAATAACTCCACAGGAGAAAAATGGGCAATCTCCACCCTCCCCCCCATGTGACTGACAGCCTCAAAAAACCTGCTGCAGGGTCAGCTATGAATGAGTAAATGAAATAAGTAGACTGTTAAGTATCAGTGAAAATGTACAGCCAGCAGAGGATAAACTAGAAGACTAGGACTTCCTGAAAATTAAATCTTTAGGCAAGTCAAACGACTTCTCCAAAATCGTAAAAAGAGAACACACAGATTGGGAAAAAATATTTGGCAATGCTATATCTGACAAGGGATTTATCCTAAATCCCATTTAGCGAAAACTCCAACACCTCAACAAGAAAAAAAACCCCACCCTAACAACTTAATTACAAAATGGGCACAAGGCATGAATTGACACCTCAAAGACATTCAGATGGCTAACACAGGAAGAAATGCTGAAGATTCTTATCTGTTAGAGAAATACAAATCAAAACAACAATGAGGAATCATATCACAGAAACAATAGCAAAAAATATAGCAAAAAAAGTACCTGTAAACAAATACTGGCAAAGGTGTGGAACTCTCATACACTGCTGGTGGGAAAGTAAATGGTACAATGACTGTGGAAAGCACTCTGAAGCTTCCTTAGAAATTTGGGCATAGAAATACCATTTGATCCAGCAATTTCACTAATAGGTATGTTGTTGTTACGTGCCATGGAGTTGCCTGCAAATCATAGCCACCTATACATTCTGAACCTGGTCCTATTCTGAGCCAATTCCACTGTTTCTGACATACCTAATCCCATTACCCCAATTACTATGTCAATGCATCTCATCCAGGATCTTCCTCTCCTGCACTGACCCTGCATCTTTCTAAGAATGATGTTCTTCTCCAGCAACTGGTCTTTCGTGCCCAAAATACGCCAGACAGCATTTCAAAATCCTTGCCGCCAGAATTTTGGCTTCACGCTGTCCAGGGCTGACCTTCATTGTATGTTTAATACCCTTCTCCAGCACCACAACCCAAAAGCATAGATTTTTCTTCTGTCATCTTAGTCATTGTCCAGCTCTCTGATGCATAACTAGTAATTGTGAAGATCAAGGTCTGGATCAGGTGCACCTTAGTTTCTAGACTGATACCATTGTTCTTCAGCTCTCTGGAGCAGATTTTCCCAGTGCAATTCATCATTTGATTTCCTGACTGCTGGTGCCTAGATGTTGATTGTGGAACCAAGCAAGATGAAATTGTTAATAATCTCGGTCTCTTCTCCATCTATCACAGTGCTGCCAATTGACCCAGTGGGGAGAATGTTTGTTTTCTTTTTTAAAAAAAATTTCTTGATGTTGAGCGTCAACCCATATTGAAAATTGTAGTCCTTGACCTTCTGCAGCAAACACTTCAGGTCCTTTTCAGTTTCAGCGAGCAAGGGCGCTCTCTCTCTCTCACACACACACACTCCAACTTGACGGGCAGTGAGTTTGTTTTCTGAGCTGATGAAGCAGGCAGGCCTGGGGCTGGGGTCCAAGAGGAGATGGATATTCAGTATTTCCTTACACCTGTCAGCAACCCGTACAGCTGCCGTGTCTGTCCAGCCCTGACCAGCCCACAGATTACATTCTCCTAAGGACAATTCTTTCCCTATTATTTTAAAATGCTCTGTTACTATCTTAGTTTAATATAGAAATATTTCTGTGGCAAAAATCCCTTTGTAAAAGCAGAGTCCTCCTGCCCTTTCCCTTCCCAAGCTTTGGCTCCTGGCTTTGGTGCCCAGATACCACATTTTCTTCAGCCTCCATTTTCTTGGTCTTGGGGGTGTGTGTGTGTGTGGGGGGGGAGTATGACAACAGACATTTCCAAACTAACTGTCCTATGACAGCTGTTGTAAGAAAGAGTGGTGAAGCTCCTGGTTTACATAAATACATTTGGTTCAGTATTTCTAATTGATTATCCTTTTCACACTTGATAAGTCTTATAGACACTGTTCACTTGAACCGAAATTCTGGCAAAAATCCAGTTTATCAGCTTCATTTAAGCACCTGCACTTCCTCGGCAAAGGGAAGCTGCAGGCATAGCACATGCTCAAACAAGTGAAGGAAATAATTTTCCAATGCTTGAAGCTATCAGCCCCTCCCCAAATTCCTGAATATTAGAATTGTGCAACATGTTTTTTAAAAGTGTAAGGAATTTCCTCTCCAAAATCAAGAAGGCCTTCAGAGGCCTAGGTGCAGGCCCTCCAAGCCTAGGTTCTGTCGGACGCTTTCTGTGTTAAACACCTCAAAGGCAGCTTCTCCTCCCATCCTCTGGGCCTCAGTTGTCCTATCTGTAAATTCGTGGTTTATTCTGGAGAATGGGCGCATTCTCATTTTTTCCTTACAAGTGCAACAACAAAAAAAAGGTGTTCTGAAGGTGCGGACACGCTAGGCCTGGCCCCCGGGACTTGGTACCAGAGTCTTAGGAAGCGCAGGGGCTGTGACTGTGCCAAGCCCCTCCATGCGCCAGGCCGGCAGCTGCAATCACCCACCCACGCTGTCTGAGCCTTTAAGGCTCCTGGCCCCGTGCAGCTGCACCGAGCACCCGGTAGCCCAGGCGTCCGGGAGAGCCTTGAACACCGGCCAGCCTCAGTTCCGGAGCGCCCAGCTCCCCAACCCGCGGGGTCAGGCCTCAGTACCGGGGCGTCCGGATCACCCACCTCAGCCCCAGGGGCTTGGCTGTCCCAGCAGCGCAGACCCGCTAAGTCGGGCAGCTTCAGAACCCCGTCCTCCCGGGCCCTGGAGACGCGGGCTGGGGGGCGGGCGGCCGCGGG
>NW_006400033.1:1081938-1106168 GCF_000299155.1 Elephantulus edwardii
TGCGGACGAGGGCGGTCGGTGGCGCGAAGCTGCATCCTTTGCAGCCGCAGACCGGGGTGTCGGCGGCGGCGGCACCTGCCGGCCGAGGTACGTGGCGCATCCTCTCCTCTGCGTGGCCGAGCTGGCGGGGGCGCAGGCACGGGGCTCCACCCGCCCCCGCCGCTGCCTTGAGTGCGTGCGCCTAGACGGCTTGCGCGAGGGCGGCGGAGACTCGGGTCCGGCCAGGTGGGGACGTGTCGGCGGACGCCGCTCGGGGGGGCTGGCCCGGCGGGGTGCGGGTCCCGCTGCAGGGGCCCTACGGCCCCGCTGCGCGAGCGGTCAGGTTAATTCATTGCCGTGAACGCGAGCTGGAACAGCTGGGTGGCCGCTCAAGGCGGCAGGCAGGGGCCTCTGCGGAGCTGCCTGCGCTCGGGGCTGCCGCATTCACTCCGCGCTCTGCGGGGCGCAGTGCGCTCGTGTGGCGGTGACCTTCCCTCTCGCGTCCTGCAGCCAGCCCTGCGGGGGATACAGTTTTGGGCGGCCTTTGTTTCTTCTGCACTGAAAGTGGTGGCTTGACGAGGAGTACATTCATTTTGCGCCTTTGATGTATTTTCTGAGCACATCTCCGAGGCGAGAAGCCTCGTGTATGGGAGAGGCGGCTTGCTGTCCTTCCCCACATTTCTGGGTGAATTGATGGAGACTCATACTGTGAGGTCCAGACCCAGGTCTGTATTCGAGGCTTGACCTGCTGAGAGCCCAAGTCCCTTTCAGGCCACTGACCGTGCGTCTGACCCCCATATCTGTGTTTACAAATGAAGGGCCTGCAGAATCATTAGCTGGCTTGAAAGACAAAATTGACGTCCTCAAGTCTTAGTTTGGCGGTCTTTGCTTAAGTAGATACCCTTCGCTTGAGATAGAAAATTGTTTTGCATTGCTCTGTTTTATTTAATCGCTGGCTTTTTGTCTGGAGCTCTCGCTAGGGGTTACAAAGGAGACTCATCTGCTCCCTGGTGGCAGCCAGCCCTGGCTGGCTTTATGAGTGCTAATCCTCAGCCCAAGGACTTGTGCTCTGCTTGAATGGAGGGGTGCAGACTCCAATTCAGTCAGGTGGTTTGTGGTTTCTCTGGTATAACCCTGAGAGCTTGGCAGCTCAGAAGAATGTACTTTTCCAGTCATAGATCACCAGAATTCAAACATTTCCTTGGACAACGCAGATGGCAATTGTCTTGTAACCAGACTGTCATAAGGGTTGTTTGGATTGTTTTGTTTTGTTTTGTTTTGCTTGTATGTCCTTTACATTGGCACATGTTTCTGCAACAAAGGAACCTTCTCCAGGCAAGAAAAGAAATAGATGAGAAGGGGAGGCATGATGAGATGTATGGGTAAGGAATTCGAGGAGGGGCTGACGGGTAGAACCCATGCCCATGTGTCTTTGCCCTCCAACTGTACCTTTTGCAAAATTTCTTCTAATTCCAGCACAAACTGTCAAATTGCCACGTATTGTCAAAGTAAAGTAATGATGGATTTTCAGGATATAATAATGGCAGGCAATTATTGGGGAAGAACTGGCTCCTTATTCCTTGATGTGTCTCCTCCAGTTCTCCCCTGCTTCCCTCACTGCTACTTGACCACGGTGTGGAGATGAGTTTATGTAGGACATTGGCTTTTGGGAGGTAGAGGGGCAGTGAAAAGATGGGGGTCCGTCCCAGCTGCTGAGGTGGGTGTTTTAGGGGCAGCAGCTCCTGGTAGAAGAGAGGTGAGGAGCAAGCTCACCCTGTGCACATTGATTAGTCTTGAGAAAGATGTAATCCACATTGCCGTATAGAGCGCAGAGGGTTGAGATTGCTCCAGAGGTCATGGTCCATGATATTAGTCCAGGAAGCCTTGGCAGAGAGAAAACATCTGGGGATAGAAGGTGTGCTCTCGTTGACACTGCACAGGAACAAAAAAAAAGCCCCTGTGGCTGATTAGATGAGCAGAAGTGTCTTAAAAGAGGAAGTGAATCACAGGCCTGGTGTGGGAAGAAGAGAGAGAGAGGTGATAAGGCGGCTATCCAAGGAGACAGATTCCACATGACCACATGTGCAGAGGGGAGGTACCAAGGTGTATAAGAAAGTTGGGAGACAGTGAGGTCAGAGAGATTTAGGAATCTCTATCACGCATCACTGAGGTAACTTGGAGTGGCTATGTGTTGGTGGAGCTCCAAGATTATGACAGGTTTGGAAACAGGAATGGCTTTCACTTCCTAAACAACATGCCTCGGGAAACTATGAACTTTCAGAAAGGTTGATAGTTACAGAAAGATTTCAGGTCTTTTGATCATAGGGCCACTATGAGTCATCCTCGACTCCACGGCAATCAATAACAACAACAATAATAGCAACCACACATCCAGCAAAGGTTTAAACCACCGTGTACACACAAGAACACCAAGCTCGCCCTGAGTGTTATGGTTGGTGGCATGTGGCACATCTGTGCGCTTGGCACGTGGATCCCACCACAGAAGATGCTGGGACCGCGGGACCCACCCTTTGCTGCCTGCGGCCACCGCCTACTCTAGGTTAACAGCTGGCATTCCTTTCTGTGCTTGCACTTTCTAGAATCCAGCTGTGTCTCCTTCCCTTGAGGTAAGTTAGGTTTCTGTGACTCATGAAGGATACTACCTGAAGTTCTAGGGTGTTTCCCTGCTGATAGTGGCCACTGGGCGATTAGACCACATAGTGATGCACAATCAGTGTACATTTGGGCAGTTGCCTTCATTCGGCTGTGACTAGTCAAGCCCTAGGTAGCTCTGGTGGCCTAGTGGTAAGGAGCCGTGCTGCCAAGCTAAATTCACAAGGTTCAAGTCTGCCATCTGTTCCACGGGAGAAATATGGGCAGTCTCTTGTATAATTAACTGCCTCTGAAAACCCTAGAGGGTCATTTCTGGGTCTGTTCCCACTCAATAGTATATAACAACAATATAGTAAGTCTAACACTTGTCATTCGGTGTGTATTCCTACATAGGAATAGGATTGTTTGGTCATAAGGTATGTATATGCCCTACTTTAGGAAATTTTTAAAAAGAACCCTAGTGATACAGTGCATAGTGTGTCAGGCTGTTAACCACAAGCTTATCAGTTTGAATCCACCAAACTCTTCAGGAGAAAAGATGGGCATTATCTGCCCTGTCAAGAGACTTGCTGATTTGGAAATTATTTGACACAGTGGATTTGACTTTACTCCAGTTTTGAAGTGATCAAGTTGGTGGCTCCTCATTAGTTGCTAAGAAGAACCGTTGTCTTTGAGATGAGATGTTGGTTTTTGCAATTAAGAGAGGAACTAACCCAGAGGCAGGCAGTTCAAATCCATCAGCTGCCCCAAGGGAGAAAGGTGGACAGTCTCTTCCCATGTGATTTACAGACTGAAAACCAGTTCCGAGTTGGTTCTTGCTGCAAGTTGGTCTGGCACATAACATAATAACAGCAGCCGGAGAAACATTTCTCTGTTTAAACTGATTGACTTTAACCCCAATGTGAGTGACCCTGGCTTCTGACTGGCCCATGAATGCTGTACTCCCTTAAGTTGTACTTCTGGTACACTGCGTAAATCCTAAGAATACCCTATGTCCTAGAGGGCAGCCTCTCTTTCTTCTTCTTTGATCTTTTGCTGCCAAACAAGGACTTCACTCTCCTGTCTCAGCTTGAACCCAGGATTAGCTATTGAGTGCTTCACTACTTCCTACACTCATTAATTAATCTTTTATTCCCCCTTCACATTTAAATAATCTAGCATTGTAACTCTTAAATGCATCATGATTTGTTTGTTTCAAAGAGGAAACATTTGATACAAAGTATAAGAAAATGACTGCCTTGATGGAATACTAGGTCTGCCTTTTAAACCTAAGGCTGTTTCAGACCATTTCTCATTTTCATAATTGAGGCTAGTATGTATTGTGTTCCAGGATGGAGCGGTCCTCCTCTTTTGCTCTCAAATGTTATCTTCCTCTGCTTTCCCTCCTCCCTGGCCTCTGCTTTGCACTACCTCCTGTTCTGTTCTTCACCCCTGTTTCTACCTTTTTACAGACATCCTGTTCCCATCTGTTATCTTGGTTCCAGCAGGCGAGGCAGGAAAGGCTGGGTGTTGCAGCACTGTGCTCCTCTCTTGTTTATCGTCTGCCTGCTCAGGTCTTGGTCATCCCACACGTGACAACCTGCCCTGCCTGCTTGCTTAGCCTCTACGTGGGCCTATCCCAAAGAAATAGAATCAATTCCAGCCACATGGACAATTTTAAGTGTTCTTGCAGCTACACAGTTTAAAAGGATATATGTGGATGGGATTGTATTTCTCTAGGGTCATGTGTGTCTAGAGCAAAGAGAAGCTAGCTGCCTGCACCAGCCATCTCTACTAGCTACATGCAAAGGAACCTTAGTGACGTAGTGTGCCCTGTGTTGGGCTGCTAAACAAAAGGTTGATGGTTCAAATCCACCAGCTGGTCCACAAGAAAAAGATGGGTAAAAAAAGATCTTCCTTAATGATTTGCAGCCTTATCAGCACATAGCGGGTCACTGTGAGTTATCATTGACTTGAGGGCAGTGAGTTTTGTCAGGATGGTATAACAAAAGAAGCCCTGGGCACAACAATTGAGCAGGATTGTTAACAGAGGACCTTCCCCCCCTCCCCCCGCTAGACACTTGAGATACTCTGTCGTCATGGTTAAGTCAAAGTATTGCTTTTATTAGGTGCCATTAAGTGCACTAGGACTCGTAGTGACCATACGAACAACAGACCTGAATCTTGCCCCATCCTGTGCCTTCCTCACAATCTGTGCCATGCTCAAGCTCTCTCTCTGTGACCCTGCACCTTTCCCAGTGTGTTGGTTTGATGACTTCCTGGCAGCGTATGTGAGATCAGGTCCTGGCAGTGTACGTGAGATGAGGTTTTACCACTTTTGCCTCCAGAGAGCACCCTGGCTGCACTTGCTCTGAGATGGATTTGTTTGTTCTTTTGACAGTCTGCAGGATATTCGTTGTTCTTCTCCAACATCCCAATTCAAAGTTTCTTTGCTCTTCCTTATTGATTGCCCAACTTTCATATCCACATGAAGCCACTAAAAAAATACCATGGCTTGGGCTAGGCACGCCTTAGTCTTTAAATTTACATCCTTGCTCTTTCAAGAAATCCTTGACGATAGAAAAGACCCACTCTCCTAAAGATTACATCCTAGGAAACCTTCTGGGACAGATCTGCTCTTATTCACATGGAATTGTGGTGGTGGTGTACCGTTGAGAGGAACTGACCCTTTGCCGACTCTCCAGTGGGTTTTTAGAGGCAATAAATCTCACAGGAAGAGAGTGCCCATCATTCTTATGTTGAGCAGCTGATGGATTCGAACCACGTGCTGTGGGGATGGCAGCCTAGCTTCTTACCACTAGGCCACCAGAGCTCCACATGGAGTTGCTGTTAGTGGGAATCAGTTTGCCAGCAATTGTTGGTGTTCTTTTTCCAGATCTTGGGGAGAGCCCTTGCTAGACTCTCCAGACACAGTGCTATCTGTGGTTAAGCCATGCCCACATCCCTTCCCTATGCCCCCCTGATTTCTATTCAGGCCACAGAAGAAACCTTCCTTCCTGAAGGAAGCCTGCCCTGGCTCTCCTCTCTCGGCATCCACACAGATGTCTGCACACACTTGCACCCCAGATCTGAGTTAGACACACTTCCAAACTGCCTGCTGGTACTCTGGCCTGATACCCAGTGTAAAGGTTAAAAAGAAACTATGGAGACAGTTTTTAGAGAATTATCTCATTGTCTCAGATCTGAAATGAAAGTGTTTGGGGGAGGAGAGGAGAAAAGAAACTTCACGAAAATGCTTGCATGGTGGTACATGGGCTTGTCTGTATTTTTAAGAGGGGAGCAAGGAGCTTTTGGGAGGCGGAGCCGCCTGGCCCTAACCGAAGGCCGGCGCCTTGTCAGCTCGGGACTGACCTGCAAGCTGAGCCAGCGGAGCGAGCGGAGCCAGCTGGGGCCCCTTTGGGAGACTGCCCAAGTCCGGATTCCCAATTTCTGAAGCAAAGCGTTAAAGGGATGTGTAAAAAGGAAATGTGTGCTCGAGTGGTGCCGTTCTTACAGCCCTCAATGCGCATTGTTGGTTTTGGACATTCAAACATGTTGAGCTTGTTCCGAGTTCAGATGGCCCAAAGGAACCTTAACTTTGTGTCCCTGGAGATATCTCCCTCTCCTTCGGGCCCCTCCAGGCTGCTTCCAGTCATTGTCCCTGCTTCCTCTTGAGGACCTCTGCTGCTTGCAGATTCTGGGCTTCATAAGATGAGCCTGGTTCTCTGGTTCCTCTGTCTGTGCTCGTGTTTATTTTTTAAATAAACATGGCTGAGGGCTCCACCTGTGGCTGAAGACACCTGGTGACACTTCTGTGTCCCACTCACCTCCACCCCACTTCAGACACTATCCACAGTGCTCCCGAGGAGCGTGTCTTACACCCCCAAACCCTCAGAGCCCTTATCCGTGATTTTGGGGGATAGCAAGGTTCTTGTACAAACCTTCCTATCAACTTATACCCAGCGTTCCCTGTTAAGCTTGGGGAGCTTGGTGGGGAATCCTGTGTGGCAACCTGTTTATGCCTGCTCCCAGCCTTTCTTGAGTTAAGTGTTATTTATTCATTTCATTTCCTCTCTATTAAGAGAGGTGTCTTTCATGGAAATATTGGCTGCTGGGTTTTGCTTTATTTATAAAAAAACAAAATGATGAGGGTTCTGGAATTTCCCCTCTGTAAAGCGTCTGGCTTCTGTGATTTGCTGTGATGTGACTGCAGCCTCGGGGAGCGGTTATGTAAGGCTGTGCAACTCGCGGGGGGTGGCAACTGTGGGGGCGCTTTCCATTGAACTCTTGCTCACTCTTGAATCTTTTCTTTTTTAAAGGGATCTTTCTTGGTCACACACCGCCTGCCCCTTAGCACTCTGAATCTACTGGGCAGGCTGGCTCTAGGCTGGCAGGTGCCCAACGCCAGCCCGTCCTGGCCCTGTCACTAAGCTTGGTGGCACTGACCTCTCCCTTTGCCTCTGGTCCCTTCCTTGTTCTTCCTCATGCCCTGCTCCACTGAGCTCTGTGCTTACTCAGCTGGTCCTCATTTGTCCCCCTTCAGCCCGGTGTAACCTCACCACTTTCCTGCTCAGGAACCACACTGAGGGGACACTCATGCAACCACCTTGAGGGCAGTTTGGAGACTGGTTCCTTCCTAGCTGAATTTTCTGCCTACTCTCCACCCCTATGATCCGTCAGTGCTAGTCCCTAGACTTCTCAGGGGCTCTGCCTTCAACTCAAAGCCCTGCAGCCACCAGATGTCACGTCGGTTCTGACTCTGGGTGCTCACCTGTGCCAGAGAAGAACTGTACTGAGAGTGGATAGGCTTCAGGCCTTTATTCCAAGGCACCTCTGCTGGACTCAGAGCCGCTGAGCTTCGTATATTAGCTGTGTTCATCCACCCACCATGTTTGAGGGACCACTGGCTTCCTGTGACTCCTAGCTTGTGGGTGGTTTAGTATTTCTGTGTTTTTAGTTCCCTTGGTCAAATTATTTGTTTAAAGAAGTACAAGACTGTGTCTTATTTGTCTTTATGGTCCTGGTTGCTTAGTGTGTGGGAAGGTGCTGATTAGATGATTATCTAAAATGTCTGGGACTCCAGAGGAGAAAGCTTTTGTGCCCTCAGGCTGCCCCTGCATGCCGTGCTTCCAAGAGGAGTCCAGGTCCAGGGCATGCTGGGGAAGGAGCTCGGGTGGATAGAGCATGGGACAGTAATCAGAAGGCTGGAAATCTTGATAAAATGTCCCCACACAGAGCACAGAGGTGGACAGAACAGAGGGGCCACGCTATTACAGTGGTTGTCACTATAGGATATTGCTTTTAAACTGTTCTTTCTTTGCTGTGTATTTTCTGAAGTTTTTGACTCTGATCACAAAATTTTAAAGAGTTAAATCACATCCTAGTTTCTGAACCTGACAGTGCCTCAGTATAAAGAGGCAGAGAGTTGTAGTTTGTGTTTTCAAATCTAGTTCCCTGTACCCACCAGGTGGGAGCATTGGTGGCCTTGTGGTAAGAGATCGCACTGCCAACCCAAAGGCAGTCAGTTTGAACCCTCCAGCTGTTACAAGGGAGAAGGATGGGCAGTCTCCTCCTTTGTGATTTACTGTCTCTGAAAACCCACTGAAGAGTCAGCTATGGGCCAGTTCTGACCCTGGGAACATAACAAAAACAGCAATAACACACCCTCCAGGAAGTGCAGAAGTCAGAGCTGAGAGACCCCTGGAGTGTGGGAGGATGACTCTGGCAGGTGGCTCTTGTCAAGCACCCTCTCTGAGCCTCAGGGAGGCCTGAAGATGCCTGGTGAGTGAAAGGTTTGGTGCAGGGAGGAAGGCTTAGTGCACCAGAAGCAGACTACTTCCCACTCACACACCTTATCTGATATTTGACTCTCTCCTGTACTGACTTTATTGTGAAGAGCAGTCTATATTGTTTTTGGTGTTTTAATTTTAATAGCTATGATTGAAGGTAATAAGAGTGGAGAGGCATGCTAGTTCTTCCTTATCAACTGCTGCTTTATCTGGCCCAAGGGAGAAACTCTCACCTCACCCAGAATTTTCTTCCCAATCCAGAAGGATCCCTCAAATCCATTGCTGTCAAGGAGATTCCGACTCATAGCAACCTGATGGGCAGATTGGAACAGTCTCGAAGGGTTAGGTTTCCAGGGCTGATTTTTAAAAAATTTTTTATTTTAATTGTGATTTTAGTGAAAGTTTACAGAAAGTTGCCTTTTCATTCATTCATTGTTGCACAATTTCCTCCATCCCCCAATGCCTCATTCCCTAATCCTCTTTGCAGTGTACCTCTCTCTTTTGCTGGATCATTGTCTTACATATAATGCCTAATCATTTATATTCCTTTTTAAAAGTTCTTTCCGTCATCTGTTCCAATCCAGTGTTCATTATCTGTCCACTCCAGTGCTGATCAAATAGTACAGAGTAAATTGTCAATCTGTAGGTTGGAACTGCTCAGTCTGGTTATCCATTGTGCCACCAGTATCCTCTCAATAATCCTCTCCCCTTGCCTTCCATCAAGTCGGCTTTGATTCGTTACAACCCTCCAGGGCCAAGCAGAACTGACCCACAAAGTCTCCAAGGCTGGAAATCTTTATGGGACCAGGTGGCCAGTATCTTTCTGTTATGGAACAGCTGGTGGGTCCAAACGGTAAACCTTCCAGTTCGCACCCCAGTATTGAGCCACCAGGGCTCCTTGAATTCCTGCAGTCGGTGCTGAAACAGGCAGATTTGATGAGGAAAAGGATATTTACACAGTCTCCATGTATCTCTCATCAGGTTACTTATTAATTGCAAAAGGGGAAATAGTTACGTTAAAACTGGAGAAACCTGATATTCACTGATTTTCTGGAAAATCATCACCACGGGATGAATCAGCCCCATGAGCTGCTGAAGAAAATACATGAGGAAGCACACAGCACCACCTCTGTGATAGCCCAGCTGAAACCCTGGACCTGGAATTTAATCAAGGAACATTAGACAGACCTCAACTGAGGGGACAACCATCTACAAAACACTGGCCTGTGCTTTAGAAATGTCAAGGTCAGGAAGGATGAGGAAACCATTTCACATTAAAAGAATCTGAGGGCACATGGCAGCTGAAAGGATGTGGATCCTGCACTGGACTCTGAAACAGAAAAGAAAAACAATAGCTCTTGGTTTTGTTCTAAGGTTTTTATAGGAACTACTTGAGAAAATTCACTTAAGGCCTTTAGACAATACTCAGTCAGTTTTCAAATTTTCAGCACTTTATGATTCTGTAAGGTGTGGTAGATTAAATTGTGTGTCCTGTTTCTGAACAGGATCCCAGCCACAGATATTTTGGGTTAGGATTTTCTTTTTTAAAAATTTTTAATTTAGAAAAAAAGTCTTAAATTTTATTTAATCTTAATTTGTATTGGTTTGCATACAAAATTCATATACATCGTGTTTCACACTATCCTTCATTCACATTGTGTTTCATGCAATCATTCATGTGTTTTATAAAATTAATCACCATTGAACTGTGTCAGCCATTCCCCTGTATTTTCAAGTCCCTGCCAGGTCTTTCCCATTTCCTTTATCCCCTTCCTCCACCAACCAAATTGTGCCCTTTAGGATTTCCTTTGTTCTGCTAATCAGATCCTGTCCAAGTAGTAGTAGTAGTAGTAGTAGTAGTAGTAGTAGTAGTAGTAGTAGTGTGCTGTGGAGTCTGAACTGACCCATAGCTTACCCTCAGCAGGTTTTCCCAGGCAGTTTATCCAGGGAGGAGATTGCCTGTCCTCCTCCTTAAGAGCAGTTGATGGATTCAAACTGTGTGCCTTCAGCATTGCAAACAACAGACCTGAACCTTGCCCCATCCTGGCCGTATTTGGGTGGGTTCTAAATTAATCACTTCTAAATTACTAAAGGAAGAGGTTTACAAGTCACGGACCCAGGGAACAGCTCAGGCTCTCTAAAGGAAGTGAGCTCTATTGGCCTGTGTGGAGAGCGCTGTGCTGTTAACCCAGACGCCAAAGCTCTCCAGGCGTTCAGATTCACCAGCAGCCCTTGGAGAATGGTGAACAATCTCCGTGTGAAGTCCAGTGGAGGGCTAGCTCTGAGCTGATTTGACTCAGCAGAATGGGTGAGCTTCGAGTTTGACCTTGTGGTGTTAAGGGTTTATTCAAAATGGCTTTCCTAATCATTGTCTTTGACTTTGCCGTGAGGATGGACTATGCAATAGCGTGTGTCCGCTTAGCTACAAGGGGTCACTTAACTTAGTCCCGCCTCAATTGAGCAGATTCACTGGCAGATGGAGACTCCCACTGTCAGCAAAAAAAGCAGAAGAGAATGCAGCACGCCCTTTGGGGCCAGAGATTCTTGCACCAGCCAGACCTACAGGACAGCAGCAGAAGCCACCGCAGAAAACCAGAGCCCTAGCATGTGACAGCAGATCTTGGGACTGTTATCCCACAGAGCCAGAGCCGTGAGGGGAGAGAGTCATAACTGGCAGGACTGAGAGCTTTTATAACACTGGCCTAAAGCCATGAGGCTGAAGGCTGAAGGGCCTGTGAGCATACTTCAGAAGCTGTCCTGACTGAGAAATTGTATCCTATTAATGTCCCTAATAAACCCCACAATTGTGAGTATAGTTTCGTGTGCTCTGTGAGCTATTGCAGAAGATTTTAGACCCAGCAGAGGAGTAAGATTGATGTTGGGATGAGTGGAAAGCAGTACAGGAGTGCAAGGGAACATGTCTGGGCTCATGAGAATTGGTTTTATACTGTAAATGATGATGATAGGAACAGTTCCCCTTGGGGAGTTAGTCAAGGTCTCCACGTGAGCCTTGCTCTTTTCACAGACAGGTAAGAAAGGCCTACCTTGGCTCAGCGCTTTGAGGTGACCTCTTGAATTGTGAGAAAATAGTTTCTGTTCCTTAAAGCCATCTGCTTGCGGTGTTGGTTGTAGCAGCACTGGAGCCCTAAGTGGATTGTTTGTTTTTAGGAAATACTGTAGTGTTCTGGGTGAAAGCATCATCATGTCATCAGCTTATTTTCAAATGGTTAACAAGAAAGTGCACATCATAGAACAGAGAGCATTGGGGGCCTAATGGTAAGGCATCAAGCTACGGACCAGGCAGTTCGGATCCACTAGCTGCTCAGTGGGGGAAGATGGACAGTCTCCTGTGCAGTCTGAAGCCTGTGCAAACCTGCGGGGCGGTCAAGTAGAGTCAGTTCTGGCTCCACAACAACATGTTACAGAGTGGTAGAACTAGTACGGTAGGATGTTAACATCTGGGGCTGTGAGTGAAGGGGCGTGGGAACTTGGGCTACTCTTCTTGCCATCTTCTCTGCCCAATGTGGTGCTCCTGTCAGCCTGGCAACCATGGCCATCACGGGTTCACATGACTGGCTTTCTGCCGTCCCTTCCAGGGTCGATGTCCTCTCTCATTGAGAGCACTCGCTTCAGAATTTGTTTTGCTTCTTCTGGAGTCAGCGGATCACAGGGTGAAGTACCGTTCACCATGGGATTTACCCGACCAACCATCCCGCTCTCGTCACAGTTCAAGGTCACTTCTCACTGGTGGGTTCCCTGACGTGTTTGCTGCCAGGCCACAGTCTCGTCAGCCAGCACTAACTTACAGGTTGGTCAGAGTGCTAACCCCAGGCTAGACTTTGCGGCCAGACTGCAGCTTCAGAGGTGTCTTGCAAACAGCCAAGAGTGTAAATGGGCAGAGGCCAGCATGCAGCCTCACCAAGGTGCTCCGGTCCAGCCCTGGCCAGCACATAAGGCACCACATCTCAGAGCATGTCTGTTACCCAAAGTGTCAGCATTTGTTGCTGAAGGACGGCCTTCCCGCCGCCATGACAGAACCTCAGATTTTACAAAACACTGCCAACCTAAAGGCAGGCAGTTCAGATCCACCAGCAGCTTTGAGGAAAAAAGATGGTCAGTCTCCTCCTGTGTGATTTACAGTCTCAGAAAACCCTTTGGAGGGTCAGCTATGAGTTGGTTCTGGCTTCACAGCAAGGAGAGACTCAGACATGAGAAGGTGATGCCCCTGATGATGCAAACAGCCATTGCTCAGCTGGTAACTGGAAGGTATGAGGTTCTAGTCCTCCCAGAGGAGCCTGTGAAGAAACTTCTGGAAACTGGCTCTGAAAGACCTGCTTAAAGGAAGCCCTTATGACACACAGTGATGCTGACACACACCCAGGGTCAAGAAACCCTGCTTGCTGCACAGTGGCTAAGAGCTCAGCTGGTAACCGAAAGGTCAGTGGTTTGAACCCTGAGACACTCTGCAGGGGAGAAGGCCTGGCAATACGCTCCTGTAAAGATTTCAGCCTGGGAAGCCTTGTGAGGCACAGCTCCTGTGTCACCAGACCTAAAGTAATGCACCGGCCACTGTCTTGGTGGTTGGTGGGTTTTATATTTTTTTGTTTTGTTTTTGATCGGGGGACTTTTTGGGTGTGAAAAAGGAAAACTTTTCCAGATCCAACTGAATTTTGGGGCATATTGTCAGGAAGGGCCAGCTCTTGGAAAAAGATTGTCATGTTGGGAAACGTGTAAGGTCAGGGAAGGTGAGGAAGACCCTTCACAAGGTGGATTGACACTGGGACTGAAACAATGGGCTTGAGCGTATCAGAGATGGTGAGGCTGGTGCAGGACTCACAGGGTCACAATGAGTCATACCTGACGTGACAGCACCTAACAGCAACCTAACATAACCCTGCGTTTTCTCCAGTCCAGGACAGCCGCTCTTCCCCAGCTGCGAGCTCTGAAGGGCTGTGGTGGGAGAAGGCTGGGAAGGATGGCTCAGCTGAGGCAGGTTTGTGGGCAGCATGCTTATCAGAATTTGTAAGGTTAACCTTCCTCCGAAGACTGGGTAAGCACAGCGGTGCCCCCCGCCCTTCCTCTGTTTCCGCCTGGGTCTCCACCCCCCCCCCCCCCCCCCCCCCCCCCCCCCCCCCCCATCTCTCACTCCTCCTAGCCCCACCCTGTTTTCTCCATTCTTGCGACCCTCATCCTTTTTCCTCGCTTCCTGCCTGGGTTTTATGAGATGGCATTCACACTAGTGCAAGCTGACCTGCATACAGGCCATCAGTGGGGCCTGTGGACTCTGCAGAGCTGAGATACGAGCTGAGGAAGCCAGGCAGGCCCTATGACCACCCACTGGACCATGCTAATCCTTCTGGCATGATTCAGGCCAGCAGCCACCCCCACCCCAGGCCAATCCTGAACCAGTACAGACCTGGCTGTGGCCATGATCTGCCTGCAGGAAAGCTGGCTTTGAAGCAGGAGGTGAGAAGGAAGGGTGGGACATCAGGCAGCCTCCCTCATTGCCTTCATCCATTCATTCCCCTTTTATCTTCTCCAGTTCATTTCCTCCCCACTTACTCCAGTTCTAGATTTCTCTCAAACAGCCATGGCAGAAACAATCGTTTTCTGTGTTGTAAATGATTACATTTCCTGTTCTTTTGAAAGTTAGTGAGTGAGAATCAAAATCTAAGTGAATGAAGAGGCACGAGAAATGTTCTCTCCCAGCCCTGCTTTTGGAGGTCTTGGGACTTGTCACTCCTAGTCAGAGTCCCCTCCCCCCCATCTTAGTGACCCTCTATTGGGTTTCCCAGGATATCTTTGTGGGAGGCTTGCTTTTCTTCCTTAGAGGAACTGGTGGATTTGAACTGCTCACCTTCCGGTTAGCATGGTAACATGTAATGTACTGCACCACCATGGCCCCCTAAGCAGCTGGATGGTTGAGTCTTACTTCTTTCCTGTCCCTTAAGCCTCATCAGCACTCCCTTTATTCCAGTGCTGGTGGTCAGTCCCTTCCCTTTGTCTGCTCTCCCCCCCCCCCCCAGACATGCTCATGCCAGCTGTGCTGGGGTCACTCCTGGAGTGTGGCAGCCTCACGGGTTTCAGGGTTTGTGCTCCAACAAGTCTTTGTTCTTCTTTAAAGTTTCCAAGTGTGCCACTGGTGTCATTGTGCTTTGTGACCATTCTCATCCTTCTTTGCAGAGCCCTTCCTCCTCCATGGACAGAAGAGCCTGGCTCCCTAAGCTTCCTCTCTCATGTTTCCAGTCCCTGGTATCAGTTTGATCCCATATGGATAGTTCTTTGGAGACCTGGTGATGTAGCAGGCTAAATGTTGCTGCAGATCAAATCTACCAGCTGCTCTGTGAAAGGAAAATGGGCAGTCTTCCTGTGAGATTTTGAGTTGGGATTAATAGTAGTGGATGGGAGGGTGAGTGGAGGGTTCTTAAATAAACAAATGCGGAGACAGACTTTTTTACTACTTAATTAGACTATTGTTTGCTTTTCAGAGGACTTTGTGGTGCTGCTTAAGGTTTTCAGTGATCACCAGGCTTTTCCCCCCAGGCACTTTTGGTTGAACACTAACCTTCAAGCTTTCACTTAACTAGCACCACCTGGAAACAGGACCGCCTGACCCATGTTTGCTGTGATAATCATTTGAATGAGTGTCCCCATCCCAAGTCTTGAAGTGCTGTGTAGTCTCTGAAAAACGTAATCACTGTCCAGAAGCTGTAGTATCAGCCACATGACCCCATATTCTGCCTTTCGTTAGAACTCTGGTCACAGGCAGAAGGACCTTTCTGCTGATGGTCTCTCGTGAGAAGCAGGTGGAGTTTGGGCTAGCTTTGCCTGGTTGACGTGGTTCCAGGCCACTGACGAGTGCGTTTACTCCCTCCTCTGTTCAGCAAATATTGATTGAGTGCTTTTTCTGTGTGAGGCTCTGATTTTCCTTCTGTGGTGAGAGCAGTGGACAAGATTAACTGCATCCCTCCCTGCCCTAAGAATCTTGTGCTTTATGGAGACAGAATACAAATGTGTAGCCATGCATCTTGAGAAAAAAAAATGAAGCAGAAAGGAGAAGGGTCTAGAGGAAGGGAGGAAGGATACTTCTTCTCAAAGATGGTCGAGGCGAATTTTGCTCAAAGAGCAGCATGAAGGTGCTAAAAGGAAAAGCTGTGTGCAAGACCAGAGGGAAGGGCATGCTGAGTCCCTGAGGTGAGGTGAGCGGAGCTGAGCTGCAATGGAGTGAGGAGGAGGAGAAGGAGAAGGTTTTAAAGGGTGAAAGAGACACAGCTGAATAGAGCTCCTGCACAGGACAGAGAGCCTGCATCTAGACATCTCTGGACTTGCAGTGACATCCCAGAGAACAACCATCTGTAGCTAGGGGCACATTCTAGTGTTTAGAGAATGTTTCTGTGCTCTGAGTGCTCAGAATTCATTGCCCAATACTCCCAACCTAGAAACAGTAAGTGGTGCATGAGACCCCTGATGTGTTAGCAACATTACAGGAATGCCAGTTGATTAGAATTGGATTAAAAATCGTGCCTTGGAAGTAGAGGAGGGCTTGCTTGCCCCTTGCTGACAGGCAAATTTCATACAGTGCAGAAGCACGCCCAGAGCGGCATTTTAGGTGTCTTTGAGGACAATCCAGACCATTGTCAGAGCACAGTGAAGGTGTGGCACGTGCCCTTGGTACTGCTTGAAGGGGTCACCACTGAGCTGTTGCTGTTAACCACAGCATTTCCCATCACCAGCTGTGAGGGAATGCAGCAAGGTAAAACTAACACTTTCATAGGTGAGAACCTCCACGGGAGACCGTGGTGGTGTAGTTCACGTTCTGCTTCTAGCCAGAGGTTGATGGTTTGAATCCACAGCTGCTCCGAGGAAGAAAGATGGACCTCTTCCTCTTGTAAAGATTTATAGCTTCAGAAACCCACCAGAGGGTGACCTGAGTCAGAATCGACTCCACGGTGGTGCGAGGCTAATGGATCAAGGCCAACTGTGTGAGCTTCTCCCCTGAGTGAGAGAGAAGGATAAAACTGTTTTTATCAGCTCATGCCATACAAACTTGACTTGCATTTTTGAGCTGTTACTGTGGCAGGGTTATCAAGGGTGGGGGTGGTGGTGGTGGGGTGGGCAGATAAGTTTGGACAAACGCACAGAGAGACATTTCAAGGTGTGGCAGAGGGGTGCACTGACCCTGGTGCACGTCCAGAGGCCAGAGGATAAGAGGACACTGACATTCCCAGTCTCACAGATATGAGAGGCTCCTGGCCAAGGCCACTGGCCAAGAGCAGGGAGGCTGCTCCTGCTGACTCAGCATCGCTGAGCGTCATCGGTCCATTGTGACTTGGGGGTGGGGTGGGATTTAGAGTTTGCACCTGGGCATGAATGAAGGGGCATGGCTCACACACCGCCCTGTCACTGGCACCTTCCCTGTGCTGCTGTGGGGCATAGCTTCCAGACCTGCTGCAGACACTTTTCCACAGATTTGCCCTTGGTCCTGCCCCTTGGGCCTCTTTCGGAGGGTCTGCCAAAACAGGTCCTTGCATCCAGCTGTGAGACATTTGCTGGAGAGTCTAAGTGTTACCCTCATTTTTGTTGTAGAGTGGTTGCTTAAAATGCTAATTCAGAGGTCTTTCCTGGTCCTCACCAAATTCTCCTGTTTGTTCTTGAGTAGGTTCCTTGCTTTGGTGATTATTTCTGAGTATGGCTGCCCTCTCGGGTGTGGGAAGCAGCCAGCTATCCTCTTTTCTTCTGAGGGGCAAGTGAGTGGGTTCTGCCAGCCTCTGGTTGGTTAGTGGCCAGGCATCTGACTCTGTGCTACCCTGGGAGACCCAACTGCCCCTCAGACACCTCAGACTCACTTCTGAGTTGGCTCTGACTCATTAGGACACCCTGTCCCCCACAGTCAGTTTTCTGAGGCTGAGAATCTTGACAGGAGGGGACTGTCTGGAGCAACTGGTGGATCCAAATGGCCAGAGATGCAAAGCCACCTTTTTGGTCACACAGTGCTCTCAGATAACAGCACCAGAGTCCCAATCTATCGCAGTCACCTGCCCCTGCCACCCTGATCATGCTGTGGCTTGGGCCTGGCTGTCTGCAGATCCCTGCCCTCTCCAACCAGCCACATGCACGGCCACAGGGAGCGGCTTGTGCAGTTGTGTGGCGTCTGTGATTTAAACGAGGTAACTGGTGGTGGGTGGTGAATTCTCACACCCTTCTGTGGGCACAAGTGCTCTGACCACTTTCTCTGTGAGCCTTTATCTCAAGTAAAAGCTGACCCAGTAGAGCCCTGGGTTCCTGGATGCCCACCGTGGCTGCTGGTGCTGTGATCGCACAAGGTCCCCCAGTCCTACCCTAGCCTCTTGTCAGAGACACTGCCAAACCAGAAGCAGAAGAGCCAGCTTCTCTCCTCCTCTGGGCCTTCACAGCACACGTGAGGATGGCGGCGCTGGGTCAGCAGAACTGGCAGCCTCAGCTGGGAGCCTTTCACATCTGTGCGTCTAGAAGTGTCATTCTCCTCTCGTCCTCCCCTGGATGCACACCAGAGGACCGCGTGTCCCCCTTCTGCACCATTCCCAAAGACAGTTAAGGAGCCCTGATGGCATCGTGCTTAACCAGAAAATCGGTAGTTCAAATCTCACCTGCCTCCCTATGGAAAAATAGGACAATCTCTTCCCATAAAGATTGATAGCTTCAGTAATGGAGGGTCACTGTGGTCACTGTGTGTCATCGTCAGCATTGCCAGTGAACTCAGAACTGACTCAGAGCTTTCTCTCCAGCAGCTTTCAGAGGCTGTGAATCACATGGAAGGAGCTTGTCTGTCTTTCTCCCACAGAGCAGCTGGTGGATTCGAACCATCTGTCTTTCCTGGATGCCCACTGTGGCTGCTGGCACTGTGGTCACATGAGATCCCCCCCAGTCTGCCCCTCCTGCAATGTCTCTAGGTTAGAGAGATGCAAAGCTGAGAGTAGAAGAGCCAGCTTCTCTCCTCCTCTGGGCCTTCACAGCACACCCACCTCAGAGCCTGACACGAAGGTATCTGAGTCTGCAGGACTGCAGCCCGGGAGCAGAGGAGGGGACCCAGGGGCAGACAGCGCTGAGGGTCAGCAGCCAGGAGGCAACACACCAGTGACCTACAGATGACAGGAAAGACAGGGCACCTTCTGGTGCTCTCACTGGTCAGCTTGGACCTCCAGAGGTCCACTTTGGTGTGGCCTGAGTGTCATTCTGGTCACAGAGGCACAGGCATCTTGAAAACTTCATGTGTGCATGATCTCTGTGCTATAGGGGGTTATTGTGTGGCTTTTCCTCACCATTGGCTTTGGCTTTGACTACCCAGCTTAGTTTGTTGTTGTTAGATGCTGTTGGGTCAAGTACAACTCATAGTCACCTCCGATAAACAATAGATCTGAACCCTGCCCGTCCTGTGCCATCCTCACAATCTCTGAGACACTTGAGCTGAGTGGCCAAACAGACTCCATATTGTCACTGAACCCCTCTGTGGGAAAATTTTGACCCAAGGTTTTGTCTTGAACTGCTTCCCAAAACAGTCACTGCTATTGTCTATAACTCAGAATGTAGATGTGTTGCACTCCATATACCCTTGAAATGTTTCAACAGCAAAATGTTGTCCATGTATCTCTGTGGCCTTGAAGACTGTTGTAGCAAGTAGCCCAGCACCCGGCGCAAGCAAAAGTATCAAAACCTCCTGACTGACACCAAAAGTAGGGGATCCTGCCTCGTTGCTGGGACCCTCCCACTGCTCAGTTAATAAAGGCTCTGCAATCCTGCGGTATACGTCTCTTGATTCGTTGGATACAACAGAGCCCGTTGCTGCAGTCATGGTGTCAATACACCTGGTTGAGGACCTTCCTCTCTCTTATTGCCCATTCACTTTCCCAAGCTTGATATCCCTCTCCAAGAAATAACTTCTCCTAGCAACATGCACAAAGTATGTGAGAGAAAGCTTCATCAACCTTGCCTCCAACAAACATGCTGACAGTGCCTTCTCCAAGATGTATCTATTCTTTTTTTAAAATTAAATTTTGTTAATTTTAATGAACACTTACAGAGATTTTGGGTTTCCATTCATTCATTGTTGCACTATTTTCTCTACCCTCCCCCCCCTTGCCACAGTGCTTGTCAAAGCCAGTTCTGATTAATCTCCTTTGTCAGTATGTCCTTTGCTATTCCCTATCACTCCTCCCTGAGAGAGACTTCACTCTGATTCATAAGGAAAAGGGGATGGTGTATTCTCTTAGCTACTTCCTGCTGAAAAGGGAGGCTGTAGGTTTCAGGGTGAAGATCTTCTCTCACTACTCTAAAGGGCCACTTTGGCAACATGTAGACAGACTATTGTGGAGATTGATTTTGGAATTTAGATGCACTGTTATCAGTTGTGCTTAGCCGTACATGTTCATATCCTTGAAGATGTATCATGGAACTGTTCCAGCCTGGAAGACACAAATTTAACAAGTTAAAAGTATATGAGTCAAAAATTAAAAAGCAATAATATTCCAAGTAGAGGTTCTAATAGTGGCACAAATCGAGTTACAGAGGGAAGGTAGTTCTTAAAATAAAAGGCCTATTGACTAGCACTTTGTCTATTATAGTATAAAGGTTAGGAACCACAAGATGTAGAGGCTCAACTATGTCATTTATTGTTCTTAAGTCCTGGAGCAAATTCCATCTACCACTGGGTTGTTTTTCAGCTCAGAAGTCCGCATGCAAGGCAGAGGTGAAGTAAGGAACTGCTTATGAGGTTTTCCGTCAATTCCAACAACTAAGAAATAGTGAGAAGCGTTGGGACCTCAGAAGGCTTTTTGGACCAAATAATAGGCTCTTGTGTCCAGGAGAAAATGAATATACTTACCAGTAATGTTAATGCTCACTCACAGTTCTTCTGGGAGGATCTAAGTTGTTGAAGCGAAGATGTATCTATTCTTTTGGTTAGTCCACAGGATATTCACCACTCTTCTCTAACACCACAATTCAGAAGCCTCATTTCTTCTGTCATTCTTATTCATTGTCCAGCTCTCATATGTTTGGCCTCAATCAGGTACACCTTAGTCCTTAAACTAACATCGTTGACCCTCATAATTCAGAGAGGTCTCTGACTACAGTTCATCTCCTGGCTTGTCTGCCTGTAACAAGGATGTTGATTGTGGATCCAAGAAATGCAAAATTATTGATAATTTCAGCCTTTTCTCCATTTCTCGTGATTTTGCCTACAGGTCCTGTGGTGAGAATTTTTAGTTTTTTGACATTGAGATGCAATCTGTATTGGAGGCTGCAGTGTTTGATCTTTTGCAACAAGTGCTTTAAGTCCTCCTTACATTCAGCAAGCAAGGTTGTGTTATTTGCATAACACAGGGTACTGATGAGTATTCCTCTGATCCTGATGCCACATCCATCTTCATAGAGTTCAGCTTCTTAAATAATTTTCTCAGCATATAAATTTAATAGATATGGAGAAAGGATACAACCCTCATGCAAAAAATTAACTCTTATTATTTTTCTTAAATGGAACGCTTCACAAATTTGCATGTCATCCTTGCGTAGGGGCCATGGTGATCTCTGTATCGTTCTGATTTTAGTATATGTGCTGCCAAAGCGAGCACCTTTTTTAATTTTAGTCCATAAAGTTTTCCCTTGCTCTGTTCCCACCGAAGCCTCTTGGTCTAGATATAGGTTTCACATGAGCACAATAAAGTATTTTGTGATTCTCAGTGCTAGCCATAATTTGTTATGATCCACACGATCAAATGCTTTTGAATAGTTAATAAAGCTCAAATAGACATTCTTCTGATATTCTTTGCTTTTAGCCAGGATCCATCTGACATTAGCAGTCATGATCTCCTTGGTGCCACGGCCTTTTCTAAATCCAGCTTGAACTTCTGGCAATTCTGTATGTACTGTTCTAGCCGTTTTTGAATGATTTTCAGCAGTATTTTGCTTGCATGTGATAGTAACAAAAATTTCCACACTCAGTAGAATCACATCTTGGCTATTGGAACAAATGTGGATCTCTTCTGGTCAGTTGACCTTGCAGCTGCTCTTCAAAGCCATCGTACGGCTAGGTGGGACTCTACACATGTGAGATGTCTGTGGTCCCACTACCAAGGGGACTGGGTAGCTTGAAAATACTGTAAATAAAGTAAATAGTATCTTTTGTGTGGGAGCAGGCAAATAAGGTGACTGACTGTGAACGAGGACCCTGGCCAGCTTTGTCATCCCTCCATTGAGCAGGTTCAAAGGCAGAAAACTAGAACCTCACCACCATGGTGGGTGGGGGGAGGGGGAGAAGCAGAGAGTACAGTGCACCCTTTTAGGCCAGAGCTTCCTGTTTCAGACAGAGAGCTTGACCAGCTGTAGCAGCTCGGAACCAGAGATGGTGTGAGGCAGCTGAGCTGGACCTGGTGCCCTGTGGAGCTGGAGCCAAGGGCCTCTGCCCAGGTTTACTGGTGGAGGGACAGGAGCATGATGCTCATCAGGAAAACGAAATGAGCTTTGTGACAGGATGCAGAGGTGAGAGGCAGGAAGTCAGCCACCTGAGCACCTGGCTATCTGTGAGCACACCCGAGAGGAAGCTGTCTTCATGAAGAATCATTTCCCAAGTGTTTTTGACCTAAATTGTAACCTGTTACTTCCCTAACTAGTCATGTAATTGTAGGTATTGTCTGCGAGTGCTGTATGAGTTAGCCGACCAAGTGTTGGAGTAATGAGAGCCATGGGAGGGACAGTGGTGGTAGAATTGATAGAAGTGGGTGCAGGAGTATGGGGCTTGCCTGACCTCCTAGGAATCACTTGGGGCCATGGATCGTGTGGGTGGGGACTCTTGCCTTTTGTGGGAGTGACAGAAGTCAGACCACAATGCCCCACGCTGGTCACACTGCTTTCACAGTAACTGTGAGCAAGTTAGAATTGACTTGTTGACAAAGGATTTAGCCGTGGTGGCTGAGTCCAACTGCAGGGCTCCATAGAGCTTGTGAACCTTCCAATGGCTTAGCTGTTCTATTTAAGAATTCAGTAGCTTCTTCAACCCAGGTTTGAAGAGGTTCTTAGTGTTATTCGTTGAAGTTGTTCCAATAGAAAAGAGTATGTTGTTGTTGTTGTTGTTGAGTACCATAGAGTGAGAACCAACCCATAGATGAACTTCTGGTGGATTTTCAGAGGCAGTTAATCACACAGGAGGAGATTGCCCATTCTCCTGTGGAGCAGCTTGTGGCCTCAAGCTGTGTGCCTTCTACATAGGATATTCTATAACTCTAAAAATTATTGCACTATTGTGCTCTGATGGCCTAGTGGCAAGAAGCTGCACAGAAGTCCTGAAGGTGGTTCAAATCCCTCACCTGCTCTGTGGGAGAAGGATGGGCAATCTCCTCCTGTGTGATTAACTGCTCTGAAAACCCTCCAGAGCGGCAGCTGTGGGTTGGTTCAGATTCTACAGCACACAACAACACAACATGGTGTTATACAGTTAGAACATAGTATTAGACTAGAGGGAGAGATTGTTTACAGTAGAAAAAATTAAATCCTTGAGTATCAGTTTAGTTTGAGTTCTAAAATTCCAACCTCCCCCCAAAGAAAATGGCATAACCCTAATGGGAGAAATAAAATTAATAAGAAGAATTAACTTCCTTCTGGCTGAAAGACTATTAAATAAACACAGTATTTCTTAAATGAGAATAACAACTGGTGCTTGAATTCCTTAGGTTATAACTCTGCTTTTCATTAACAATACCTTCTTAACTGTTTTTGAATGGGCTCCACCTCTAACTCACCCTCCACATCACATAGTGGACACTTCCCACTCCCGTGCCCCCCAGAATCGTTCCTGGCTTTGGCCAGCTTTCAACAATCTCTTCCCCTGGGATGACCCCTTCCTGTGAAATTGTCCAGAGAACACAAATGATAGCTCACCATCTTCCTTTCTAAGGAACATTCTGGCTGCATATCCACCAAAACAGATCATTTCCTACTTCTGGCAGTCCCTAGTATATCCAGTTTTATTTGCCAACACCGTAATTCAAAGGCATCAGCTCTTCTTTGAAATTCCTTATTCATGGTCTAGTTTTCATGCTGAACACAGTAAAATATAGTCAGTTGCATATTAGTCCTCAAAATAGCATCATTGCTATTTTAGCACCTTAAAGAGTTCTTTTTTTTGCAGCAGGCGTGTTCAATGCATTCTTTAATTTCTTGACTCTTATTTCCATGGTCATTGATTGTGGATACAAATAAAGGGAAATTCTTGACATCCTCAGTCTGTTCTCCAGTTGTCGCGTCTGTTATGCTGTGAAGTCTCTTGTTTTATGTTGAGATGTAGTCTGTGCTGAAGGCTGTCTAGTCTTTGAACTTCATCATAGTGCCTCAAGTCCTCTTTGTTTTCCACATGCAAGCTTATGTCATCTGCTTAGCACCAGTTATTTATGAATCTTTCCTCAAACCTGATGCCATTTTCTTCACATAGTCTAGCTTCTTGGTTTATTTGCTCAGAGTACAGAGTGAATAGGTATGCTGACAGGGCACACCCTTCCTTGATGCACTCCTTTCCTGATTTTAAACCCTGAGGGAGCTCTGGCGTGTATGCTGTGAGGCATTGCTCTGCTAACCCTCGGGCAGCTCCTCTCTGCTGGTTTGGACCCACCAGCCCTTCCTCGGGAGAAAAATTAACAGTCCCCTCCCATGCAGTCCCTGCGTCTGAAACCTGCTGAAGGGTCACCTGGGAGTTGGTTATGATCCCACAGAAAAGAGTTGAGCTTTTTTTTTTATTTTTTTAATTTAAATTTGTTATTAATTTCAGTGAAAATTTACAGAGGCTTTGGATTTCCATTCATTCATTGTTGTAGATTTGTCCCCTCCCAAGGCTCCACCCCCCCACCA
>NW_006400033.1:1125855-1126441 GCF_000299155.1 Elephantulus edwardii
TCTTCTGACATCCATTTTGGTTTTCTCTTCCTCCTCTGTCTTTGTAATGAACTTTTGTATTATTTGTGGATGCTATCCTTGAAGTCATCTCACAGCTTGTCTGGTCATTAACCACTGCCTTAAGTGGTAAAAAATTACACTGCCAACCCAAAGACACATGGTTTGAATTCTGCCAGCTGTTCCATGGGAGAACGATGGGCAACTTCCTCTTGTGCAATTTAGTGCCTATGAAAACTGCCTAGGGGCCAGCTATGAGTCGGCTCTCACTCCAAAGTATATAACTTAATGCACAATACACTATCTATTGTTACTGTTGTTGTTAGGTGCCATGGAGTCAAGTACAGCTCATAGAGATCCTATGAACAATAGATCTGAACCCTGTCCTATTTGGTGCCATCTTCTTCATTTATGACACTCTTGAGCCCATTGCTACAGTCGCTATATCAATCCATCTCACTAAAGGTCTTCCTTTCTTTCCTGTTCCTCTCCACCTTACCAAGCATGATGTCCCTTTCCACGGAATAGCTTCACCTAGCAACATGCCCAAAGTATGGGAGATAAAGTTTTATCATCTTTACCTCCAAGG
>NW_006400033.1:1136637-1137145 GCF_000299155.1 Elephantulus edwardii
AGTTAAAAGTACATGAGTCAACAATGAAAAGCAATAATATTCCAAAAGAGATTCTAACAATGACACAAATCAAGTTACAGAGGGAAAATAATCCTGAAAATAAATCTTATTGGCTGACACTTTGTCTATTATAGTGAAAGGGCTAGGAACCACATGATGTAGAGGCATAACTATGTCACTTATTGTCCTTAAGACCTGGGCCAAATTCCATTTACTCTTGGATTATTTTACAGCTAGGAAGGCCACATGCAAGGCAGAGGTGAAGTAAAGAACTGCTTATGAGGTTTTCCGTCATTTCCAACAACTAAAGAATGGCAGGAAGAGATGGATCTGAGAAGGCTTTAAGACCGAATATAAGCTCATGTGTCCAGCAGAAAACAGATATTCTTACCAGCAAGTTAATGCTCACCCATGGCTCTTCTGGGAGGATCTGAATCGTTGAAGTGTCTTTTGTTTTCAGCTGAGAGCTGGGATCTGTCAGCCATGCAGACCTGATGTGGACTGTCCT
>NW_006400033.1:1171079-1215142 GCF_000299155.1 Elephantulus edwardii
ACAACAACAACAACATATACCTATTGTTTGGTAGCAGTAATTAGAATACTCACAGTGTAATCATGCTTCCCTGCTGCTTCTCTGTCTTTCTCATTTCCATTACTTCTCCTGTCTTACCCCTTCTTGCCTTATGGGCTTAATCCTTAGGCAAATGCTGTCCTTTTTGACCTTCTGTGATTGGCTGGTGTTAGGAGTGCACATCTTCCTTGTGTCATTGACCACCTCCTAGGCCTGTATATTATTTGGCTGAAAGTTGAGCCATATGATACATCTCAACTCCAGGTTCTAGCAATGATTTAAGGCCACAGTCTCAGGAGTTACACCAGTCTTTGTAAACAAGTAAATCTAGCAACTTCCCCCCCCCCCGCCCCCATCTCCCCTATCCTCCTGCCAGCCTTCACACCCTTTTTCATCTGAGGATTGCCAAGGATGTTTTGACAGTTGCTCGACACTGCGTCCAGAGTTTGATTTTGTTTGTCATTTTTGCCCAGTGGCTGCAGGTTCATAGGGAAGACAGTGGCTAGGATGACTGGGGCGGGCGGGTGAGACACAAACTTTACTAGGAGTTTTGCACTTCATGGTAAAGCTTGCTCAGTTGCTCCTGGTGACACTAGAGTGGCAACCCCTTTACATTTTAGAGCCAACTGAAACAGAACAGATGGAAAAGCACCCGCCGCCTCTGAGGCTATTGGACATACAAACCACTACTTCAGCCTACACAGCCCCTCATTCTCTCCTTCACCATCCCTCGCAGTGGTGTATAAGTATGGCAGGGAAGAGAGCTGGTAACTGCAAGAGCCAATACACTAGTCGCCTTATCTCCGCTGCCCAATCAGAACAAGGAGGAGGCGGGATGAACGTTGATAATTCCTCTGTGGCTCTTACTGCTAGAAAACCATGTCCTCTGGAGGGCAGAGGTTTGGACACTGCCTAAATCTAGCAATTGTTATGCTTTTGAGCTTTGTTCCATACTTTCTTCCACTCTATCTAGCATCCTTCGTCCTTCAGTTTTGGTGAGATCCGTTGTGGCAGCTGGGCACCATCCAGTGCTTCTGGTCTCAAGGTCATGGAAGTTGAGGTCTCAGTAGCCCATGAGTCCTTCAGACTACAGAGTTCATTTAAATTGAGGGAGTCTCTGGGTAACTCAAACAATTAATAATCCCTGCTGCTAACAGAGAGGTCAGTTGCTAAGGTGCACCCCATGGTGCCTCAGAACGGAAGTCCAGGAGTAATCATCTGGAGGATCATCCACTGAGAACCCTGTGGAGCAGAGTTCTGTTCTGACACCAGAAGCCGTTCCTGTGAATCCAAATTGACCTGAGCTATTAAGTTAAAACAGACACGGGGGAAACATACTCCTTTCTGCTACAAATACCCCTGGAGATATTATTTAGAAATTTACCTATGCATAGAATAAACAGGCACACATAATTGAGGACACACTTAAAAAACTCCTTTAAACTTTCCCACTTTTTATATTGATGTCATTGTACATTCACATGCAGTTGTAAGAAATAAGAAATAATACAGAAAGAGCCCCTGTACCCTTGTTTCTCCTTGGAGTTTTGGATTTTGAAGCTCCATCTCACATATTTTGGGCACATGGCCCGGAGGGATTGGTCCTTGGAGAAAGACATCATGCTTGGAAGGGTGGAGGGATAGTACAGAAGAGGTAGACCCCAGATGAGATGGATTGATACAGTAACTGGGGCAGTGGGGGTAGGTGTGTCGGAATAAGTGAGACTGGCTTAGAATAGAGCAGGCTTCCAAGCTGCTGTATGTATAGGGTTGCTGTGGGTCACAGGTGACTTGACAGCACATAACAACAATATCCTTTACACAATTCCCTTCAATGGTGACATCTTGCAAAACTAGTAAAATATCACGGGTAGGATATTGCCCTGGGTAACAGCAAGATACTAAACATTTCTGTCACCACAGAGACCCTTGAAGATCTTTTATAGCCATGCCTCCCTCTGCCCTTGACAACACGGATCTGTTCCCAGTCCTGTAGTTCTGTCATTTCAAAAATGCTGTGAGGTCATGCAATGTGTGACATTTTAGTATTGGCTGTTCCCTCGAGATCCACCCAGATTGGGGTGTATATCAGTATTCCTTTCTTTTTATTGCTGTGTACTATTCGATGATACAGATGTACCACATAAAGACTCTTTTGGAACTTGCAGGCCTTTTCAGCCCTGTTCTCCTCCCTTGTGTTCACAGTGATGCCCAGTGATTATAACTGTGTGAAGCTGAGAAGTGACTGCTCAGGACCATCCCTGCAATGGTACGCCCGTCCTCAGAACAAGATGAGAAGGCCCAGCTTGTTCAAAAACATTGTCAAGTAAGTCCAGCCCCTCGGGCCATGAGCTTCCTCTCGTTTTACTTGAACTGTGTAGAACTGGAGGAACTCTTGTGGCTTCGTGTGTTATTTGTTGGCACTGCTAACCAAGAGGTCATGGATTTGAATCAACCAGCCGCTCCGAGGAGGAGAGATTCTGAAGACTTACCTCTTCAGAAGCCTGATAGAGAGGGTCGTGATGAGTGAGAAATTACTTAAAGCAGTGAGCTAGTTTGGTGCAGAATTGGGAGATTTTAGGGAGGGCCCTAAGGCTGAGCAGGGTCAGGGCAGCACGGTTGGTCTTGACACTAACATAGCAGGGTCCTCTGAAAGCTTGCTGAGATAAGACTCTGCACTGTGGGACTGTGCTGAGCGGTGAGCAGATCCCGGCCAGGGTGAGGTTCCCTCATCCCAGCGCTCAGACCCAGGAGAGCTGCTCTTCCCCTGCTCCTCACACCAGTATTTAACATGAGAGGGTTTTTTCCCTTAGCTATTTTAAGTTAATATAAAATATGTTTAATTAAAGCTCCCTAAAGGCATTTGAATAACATCAAATATTAAATACTAAGATGGATGGCAGGTGTTCCAGCCAGGTTACCTTTGTATCTGGAGTCCCTGGGTGGTGCAAATGCTTAATGCTCAACTGCAGACCAAGAGGCTGGAGGTTCAAGTCTAGCCAGAGGGACCAGAAAGAACTCAATGATCTACTTTGGAAAAACCAGCCTTTGGAATATCTGTGGTGCACATGGACAAAGTCGCCATGGGTCAGCATTGGCTGGGTGGCAGCTGGTTACTTGGTTGTGGTCATGTTACTAAAGGACCTGCCAATTTTGTTTGGTACCAGCTCAACCAAGTTGAAAATTACCAGAAGATTAAAAACCCAGCCTTCAAATCTAATCCCCCATTTCTTTACTGATTCAGAAGGTGGAGGGGGAGGGACATATATGTTATTACACTCTTGAGTCACTTTCTGTGCCCTTTTTAGGGGAGTGTTGGTGGCAGTCCGTCCCTGCCATGTGGGAGTGGGGCAGATGGACCACCTCGGTGCATACCGCTGTGCTTTGGCTGCTGTAGACGCCGGGCCAGCCTGCAGCAGCTTTTCTTTTTGTCTGTATGTAGGGTTTGTTTTTTTTTTTAATCTCAGTAAGGAGATTATCACATGTCCTGAAAGCACTTTGCTGGGCATTACTTTCCCAGGATTATAAATTCAAAAGATATTAAAGAAGATTCAGTGAACCTTCTTCTCACCCTGGCTTCCCTGTCTCCTAAAGACAAGTAGTATTGCTAATGCATCCCCTGTATTACAGGATTCTGTGTGTACATGCGCACACTTTCCTTTCTCTCTATTTTCTACAAAAAGTTGTTTTTATTTCCGTTCATTTATGAAAAAGACAGTTATGAATGACTGTTTTGGGGGGGTAAATTGAAATGGTACCTCATTTCATCACAGAGGTCAATTTAAAGTTGACCGTCTTTGCCACAGGGGAGGCTGACTTCTACTGAGATTAAAGTCAGTAGAAGATACTCATCTGTCTTGATTACCGCAGTGACTGTACTGGAAACCTCATTGTGTGTTTCCTCCCCTAGATGTACGTTGTTTATGTTCGGAGTATGGATCTTTTATATCGTCAAGAAAAATTATGCTTTCGAAGAATGTGACACGAGAACGCCTAATGTGAATCCCAACCATGTTAAGGTCAGCTCTTCCCCTGGGGATGGGTCTTATCTGTTGAATAAATTAAAACATATCGAAGCATGCATTTAAACAATAATGTCATTTCTATGAAAATGAAGGTTCCAAACTGTGTTAGTGCTCCAAATCCAGACTGAAGACAGACCAAGGCAAGCAGCCACAGGACTCTGTCTGCGTCACGCAGCGAACTGTGGCACCTGCCATGCCACAGGACAGGTCCATGGAACGGCACGGGCCTCTTACCGGCACGGGCTGCACCTGCAGCTTCATGCTCAGTCTTAGTGCATTCACATTCCATTTCAATGTTTTTCTTTCAATTCAAACTTGTTTTAAAACATAAACTGAAACCAACCTATTAAATGATAGTTTTACTGATTATGTGCGTGCTTGGATTCTTCACACGCTTTGACCTCAGCCCAGCTCGGAAGAGGAGAAAATGGAAAATAACGTAGTGTGGGATCTTTGTTATCTGGTGTTGCTCTGACTGATACAGGTGGTTTTAACAAACAAATTTATCTTCACACCATGTAGGAAGCTAGAAGTCTGCAAATGAGCACCATAGTAGGGGGACACTCTGGAGGAAGGGAAGCGTCAAATCCCTTCCTGGACCTCCTACTTGGCTTCCTGGAATCTTGGAGATCTTCTTTAGTCTTGGCTCATTTCTCCCTCTAGTTTACTGGTTTGATCTTTTATATTTTAAGAGATATTTGCTCAAGATAGAGCCTGTGCTTATCTTGCCTCATTAAAACCTAGCAAACAGTCCATTCCTGAAGACATTATTGCTGCAGCCAGATTGTTGTTCAGTGCCCTCCATTCAGATCCAGCTCATCAGGAGCCTTGAACAGCAGAAGGAAACCTGCCCAGTCCCAGGCTGTCCTCCTCTGCTGCTGTGGTCGCACACTTCTGCAGCTACCATATCAGACTAGCTAGCTCGAGAAGGTCGTCTTCAATTTTGCTAGCCTCCACTTTGGCTAGATGATAGCCTTTCTCTAAGGTCTGACCTCTCTTTATAACATCCCCAAAGTTTAGGAGATGAATCTCACAGTTCCTCCAAGGAGCACTCTGGCTGCCCTTCCTCCAAGACCTGTATGGTTCTTCTTTCCGCAGTCCATCGGATATTCAGCACTCTACCACCACAACTCCAAGGTTGCATTTTGCCCATCTTCCTTATTCATGGTCCAGTTTTCACATGCACATGAAGCAATGGAAAATATCATGGTGTGGGTCAGGCTCCTTTTAGTCTAGCAAGTGACAACCTTGCTTTTTGGTACTTTTAGGAGACTTTTTGGGCACATACACTTTTTCTTTGACAGGATAGAGAACAGGAGATATTCTTGTGTTGTTGTTGTGTACCCTAGAGTCAGAACCGACCCATAGCTGACCCTTAAGCAGGTTTTCAGAGGCAGGTAATTGCATGGGAGGAAATTGCCGGTCCTTCTCCTGTGGAACAGCTGGTAGCCTCGAACCGCGTGCCTTCAGGATTACAGTGCAGGTTTTTGCCGCTAGGCCACAGGAGGCCTTTTGAGTAGATTTACCCAGTGCAGCACATCTTGATTTCTTGATTGCTGCTACCATGAGTGTTGATTGTGGATCCAAGTAAAATGAAAAACTTCTTTTTTCTATTTATTATGATATTGTTTATTAGTCCACTTGTGCAGATTTAACTTTATTGAGATATGTATAATCTGTACTGATGGCTGTAGTTTTTGAGCTTTGTCATAAAGTGCTTCAAGTTTTTATTGTTTACTGCAAGAAGTTGTATCATTTACATATTGCAGGTTGTTAATGAGTCTTCCTCCAGGCCTGATGCTATTTTCTTCTTCCAGTAAATTTCTCAGATTATTTCTTCAGCATACAGATTGAATAAATTATACAATGAAAGAATACAATCTTGACACACACTTTCCTAATTTTAAACCATGAAATATCCCCTTATTCTCTTTGCTTGCTTCTTGGTCTATATACAAGTTCTACATGAGCATAAAGTTAAATGATCTTGCACTTCTGTTCTTCACCATGTTAATCACAATTGGTTATGATCCACACAGATGCCTTTGCATGGTCAATAAGTATAGAGAAAATTTTCCGATGTTCTCTATTTTCAGCCAAGATCTGACGTCAAAAATGATACTCTTTTGATCCACATCCTCTTCTGAATCCAACTTGGATTATTGGCATCTTCTTGACTTATTACTCCAATTGCTTTTGAATTATCTTCAACAAGAGTTTGTGTGTGATATTAGTTACATTATTCTTTAATTTCTATATTCTGTTGGGTCACCTTTCTTTGAAATGGGTACAAATATGAACCTCTTTGAAACAGTTGAGCAACTGGTTGTCTTCCAGGTATCATGGCATAGAAAAGTGATGATGCCCAACACAACATCCTTTTGTTGAAAAATCTCACTTGTTTTGTCAGCTCCTAGGAGCTTGGTTTTCATCAATGCTTTTAGTGCAGCATGGGATTCGTCCTTCAATACCATTGCTTCTTCCTCATATGTTACTTCCTGAAATGGTCAAGGATCATCCAACTCTTTTTCTTTACTCTATGTATTTCTCCCACCTTCTGTTGGTGTTTCATGAGCCACTTAATATTTTGCCCATGAAAGCCTTCACTATTACAACTCAAGGCTTGACTCTACAGCAAAAGGAAGAAGTGCTGAAGTAAGAGGGCTGAATAGATTTCAGAAGGCACCTTGAGAAGGCAAAGCATTATAATGAATGTGCAAAGGCTTGAGGCTAGAAAATAAAAAAGGAATAACAGACTTCGCATTTCTCAAACTGAAATTATGGTAGGGGGAAAATAGAGGGAAATCCAAGCTTGTAATTGCAATAGTGAAAGATTTTGTGGGCAAAATAATTGAACAAGTACAAGCATAGAAGTTGGGATTTAGAGCACATATTTGGGGGGAATACAGTTTAATCCCAAAAGCGTCTTTCTCAGGACAGGCAGTGCTTATGGAAGGCTGCGTGTCAGGAAGGGAGAGCAGGGATTTGCCCTGTCTCATGGGGTAACATCTGCACAGCCATATTTGAGTGCACAATCACAGACTTCTCCGCCTGTGTTACTGAGGATTTTAGGACGGCCCTGTGAAAAGCCAGCACACCACTTGGCATATGACTTGTTCCTCCCCCATTAGAATCCCAGCTTTTAATGTTTCTGTTTATACATCTCCCTGCCCTTTCACTTTTTATGATCCTTATGTGCTTCTTTTACTTATTGTTATATATAGGCTTCTTGTTCTTATGAGAGCTCTGGTGGTTGTTTGTAATTGTATTTATGGCTTGCTTGACTTCTCAGGTTTTGTATTAATGTTCTAGAGCAGCCATAACAAAGTGCCACAAACTGAGTGGCTTAAAGGAACAGAAATCTGTCCCTTCACAGCTCTGGAGCCTGGAAGTCTGGTATTGGAGGGTCAGCAGGGCTGGTTCTTTCTGGAAGCTTTGGGGAAACCATTTCTTTTCTCCAAGCCTCCAGCCTGCAGCCCTGAGCATTGCTGGATTTGAAGCTGCTTCACTCCAGTCTCTGCTCCATCTTTGCTCACCTTTTTCTGTATCTGTGTGTCCTTGTAATACCAGCTGTCAGCTCTATGTTCAATTTTTACAGTTAGTGATTTTACATTCTAGTGCGGGATTTCCCCTTTAATTTGTTTCTTTTTCTAAATCAGTGGACCTTTTAAATGCTGATGTCACTGTATGTGTGCTTAAATTGCTCACTAAAGTGAGCCCAGGTTGGAAGAAGAGATACTTTTAAATAATGTAGAGTGGTATCTTAGCTATCCAGTTAGTGCTGCTAAAACAGAAATGCCACAGGTGGATGACTTCAGCATACAGAAATATTTTCTCACAGTTTAAGAGGCTGAAAGTCCAGCTATCAGGCACCAGCTCTCGAGGATGGCCGTCTCTCTCTGCTGGCTCTGGGAGGGAGGTCATCATCTGTGGGCCTCCCATCCCTTGGAGGTCTACAACTTGTCCTGTAACTAGAAGGTTCTCAGCACTGGGACCTTAGATTCAAAGGACACTGTTCCTAGCTCTTCCTCTTTTGCTTGCTCTTCTTTTTGCTTGCATCTCTTTGTATATCTTATAAATGAAGGGCAACATAGATTACATGCCAGGGCGACATTCCTTACGTGAGATCCGGGCTATGACCCGAATAAGGACATTGTATCCATCCCAGTCCCCTCACAGCTGACCCACTGATTACATCCTTATATAACAACTGCCAGACCCAGCTACAGTGACAAGCCAGAATTGGAGGGTACATTTCAATCCACAGCATGTGGTATGTACCGAATGCTAATCAGTGCTTCCCATGTGTTACCCTTGTTTAATTATCTGACTGGAGATGCTGGGATCACTCCAGGCGAGGGCGTTAGCTTATGATCAGACTGCTTGTCCAGGTTCACATCCAGTTTAGTTAACAGTAATCTTAACTTCAGGGAACTCTGGTAACAAAGTCTGTAGAGAGTTGTCCTCCTGACCTACAGGTGGTACCTCAGGCAGGTCAAGGCCACCAGGGACAGCTCAGGACAAAGATGGATGCTTGCCTCCCCTGTGATTACTGCCTCTGAAGACCTACTGGAGGGTCAGCTATGAGGCAGTTCCCCCTCGATGACAGTGATTTGAAGTTGTTGTTAGATGCCGTAGAGTTGAGTATGTTGAGAGCTTACTATTTTCCAGGAACTGATCCCAATCGAGTGCTTTAGCAGGTGTGGTTCATTCACTTCTCACAGCCCAGGGGCTGCAAATACTGTTACTCTTCCCATTTTACAGCACAGGAAACTGAGGAGCTCCCTTAACTTTCCCAAGGTCACCTTAGCTAGTCCGTGGTGGGGTCAGAACTCAACTCAGCAGCCTGGCTCCCTAGTCAGGGATCCACATCATACCCCCTGGGTGGGGAGTGTCCACAGCAGGGACACTACAAGTAACAGGCAGTGTGGCACTGAGAGGAAGGAAAATAAAATGTTGAATCAGCAGCCCTAGATTCACCTCTCAGTGCTGCTTAGTGACAATGAGACCTTAGACGAGTTTCTTAATGGCTTTGAGTCTCAGTTTTCTTATCTATAAACTGTAGATCACAGCACCTGTTTAATGGAGTAGGAATGCAAGTTCAATAAGACATTCACACCAAAGTAATTTTCTAGTCCTGGTATTTATTCCTAAGTTCACCTTTAATCTTCAAGGGCTTTGGATCTTTTGTGGGGCAGACAGGTAGATGTAAAGAGCCTCCTCAGTGAATGCATACACATTACCTGACAGGACGACCGTGTCCTCACTTGCCCATGGCCTGGCCTCCCGTGACCTGACAGAAGTGCTGGCCTGACAGAAGTGTTCCTGGCCTCCTATGACCTGACAGGATGGCCGCGACCCTGCCCTCTTGTAACCTGACAAGACAGCTGTGTTCCCCTGTTCATGACCTGATAGGGCAGCTGTGACTGAGGCTTCCTGTGACCTGAATGTTAGCTGTGTCCTTAGCCTCCCTTGACCTGGAGGATGACTGTGTCCTAGTCCTCCTTTTTACTGACAGAATGGCCATGTCCTCTGCCCCCCTTGACCTGACAGAATGGCTGTGACCCGTGCCCCCCTTGACCTGACAGGACATCTGTGTCTCCAGCCTCACCTTGGAGGACAGCCATACTCTGGGCCTTCCCTGACCTGGTGAGATGACCATGACCCAGGCCTGCCTTGTGAGGCGGTGTCTGACCTTAGCTGTTGGCCATTGCATCTCATTTGTCTGATCACATCTGCTCTGGCAACACAAGACCTACTTAGTGTCCTCGGGGTAGACTTCCTCCCTCCCTCTCAATCTGCCTGACCTTGCAGACAACCCTTAAATTCCAGGCCCTTCCTTGTTCTCTTGGATGGGGTTTTCAGACATCCTGTCTCAGTGTTTTGTCCCCTGGGAACAGCTTGAAATGATGACACTTTGTATAGGACTTACTGATATGTGGTGAACTCTTGCTTTATTTGTTTGCTTCATTTCTCCATGTTCACTATGCAACTTTGTCCTGTCCATCTACATAAAACACAGCACTGGTCTTCTCACAGAAGCCCCACGCTGGTGTAAACTGTTAACTACTCAGATACAGACCAAAAAACTGGCAGTTGGAATCTGCCCAAAGGAGCCTCAGAAGAGAGGCCTCATCTACTTTCTGGAAGATCATCATCATTAGAAACCATATGGAGCAGTTAGTTCTTCCTTTGCCCAAACCACAGTTCTCTTCAGTTGCCTCATATACATGGGAGTCTAGTGGGCCTAGTAGATAAGGAATTGTGCTGCGGCCCCAGAGGCAAGCAGTTCAAGTCCACCAGCTGCCCTATGAGAGAAAAATGAGCAGTCTCTTCCTTGCAGTTTGCAGCCTCTAAAAACCCACTGGAAGGTCAGCTGTCAGTGGGTTCTGACTTAATAGCACAAAACAACAACAATAACGTATTCATGAGAAAGCTGAACAATGAATAAGGTTAGCAGAGCAGCATACAGATAGTAGGAGTTTAAAATAGGAAGTCTAAAAACCTAAAAGTAGAATTTTTTTAACCTCAAATCTTTTGGACAAGGTTAGACTTGGAGTTTGAGATAAGGATGTCTCTCATTTTACTCGATTGATGAAATATGTAGTATTGTTACATTTATCTACCAGTCATGATTTCTCTGGGGTTTGGGTTTTCAAGTTTCTGAATGTAAATTAGCTGCTGCTGCTTCTTTTTATTTTTTTTTAAGTTTCTTAAACCAAGGGTCACAGCAGGCATCACAGGACAAATTGTCCATAGAGACAACTTCTGATGCCTCACAATTTCTTTTTTATTTTAATTTTTTTTATTAATTTCAGTGAACATTAACAGAGATTTTGGATTTCCATTCATTCATTGTTGCACTTTTCTCCCCGCCCACCCCACCCCCAGTTTGCTCTTCTTGAAAAGCAAAAAAAAACTCCTTCATTGGTATACAATCCCCCCTGCAGACCCCCACCCCCACCCCGAGTATACTCCACTCTGCAACCCTCATTCTGAACTCTTATGAAAATCATAATGCCCTAAACTATATTACTTTTAAGCTGTTATCTCCCTCATTGGCAGTTTCTTAAACCTGGTTGGTATTACCATTCCAGAGAGCTCAGAGCTACACACAGCAAGTTTTGCAGAGGGAGTGCCGCCCCGGGTTTGCCAAGAAGGCTATGGCGCAGCTGTTCAAGGGCCGGTACAGCCTGGACCTGCAGCCCTTTGTGACGCCCGCTGCCAAGGTGGACGAGGCTGAGTACAAGTATGGCCCTCCTTTCGGATTCCGGAAGTTCTCCGGCATGGCCCAGGCCCTCTTGGAAAGCTTGCCCGAACACGACCTTCCCGAACACCTGAAAGCCAAGGCCTGTCGGCGCTGTGTGGTCATCGGAAGTGGGGGGATACTTAACGGTCTAGAGCTGGGCCATGCCCTCAACAAGTTTGATGTGGTGATAAGGTATGTTGCTTTCAGAGCCAGTCTTTCTTCTCTGGAGTTCAGTTTACTGTACTGTGTCCAGTTAATAACAATCCAGTGACTCAGAAAGCAAGCTTGGCTCCTGCCTGAGCACACTTAATATTTGAGAAGTTGGGACCTCCCCCCAAAAAAAGAAAAGATTGGATGCCCCCACCTGCCCTTCACTGGCCCTAGTTTTGAGGAATATGGGGTGGGCTGCAGGAATTGGGCAAGCCCTTTTCACAGAGGTAGGGTTTTACAGGATTTGCAGATTAGATTTAGGGAATGGAAGGAGGAGGGAGGATGCAGTAGACTTGAGGCAGGACTCCTGGCTCCTGGGAGCAGGGGGTCTCAGTTTGGGGGAGCACTAGTGACACTGCTAGCTGGGGTGCAGAGACCATATGGAGGAGCTATCCAGTGGGCACTGCTTTGGCTGGTTCAAAGTTATTTCCTTGATTATAAAATCAATATGTGTTTATTTTAGAAATTGATTGAGGGAGCTCTGGTGGCCTAATGGTTAGGAGTTGCACTGCCAATCCAAAGGCATGCAGTTTGAATCTACCAGCTGCTCTGTGGGAGAAAGAGGAGCAGCCTCTTGTTACTGTGCACTGTCGAGTCAGTGCCAACCTACAGCTGACCCTCCAGTGTGTTTTCAGAGGCAGTAAATCACATGGGGGGAGATTACCCATCTTTCTCCCGCAGAGCAGCTGGTGGATTTGAATTGTGTGCCTTTGGGATTGCAGTGCAGCTTCTTACCACTAGATCACCAGAACTCCCTATTGAATACAAGTAATTGTCTATTTAGAACACATTTGAGTTATGAAAAAATGACACTTAATGGCTTTTTAAAATGTCCTATCACTAATAATACTTTATGCAATATTGCAAGGTATAATTTGCTGATGTTATCATTCCCAAATGTTTACTCACAGATGTTCCAAGATTTTATTTATAAATACACTGCTGATAAAAGGCAATAAAGGGGAGGGGGACCTTACAGTAGAACAAGTTTATGATGGATCGTTGTAACAGAACCTTGTAAGTTGAGGACTACCTTTACTTTGGTCATTCATATTCTTGTTAATGAGGGTATCAAAAGGTGAATTCAGCTCTTTTCCTATTGCTGGACATTCAGATGTTTTTCTTTGTTATTGTGAGAATGTCCGTCTTTGTTTTTTGGAGACATTTCAAGAGGTAAGGTGGTTATTTTTTAAAATGTTTAGATGTTTTAAGACTCCTGATATATTTCAGTGGTTTGTCTCCCAAGAAGATTGTTCTTGTGTGAAGGATGTGAAGAGCCAGAGACATGATGAAAATTGGGTAGTAATAGTGTATATAGATTTGATTGAAGGAGAAAGAGATCAGGGCAGGGGTCTGGATTGAGGTAAACAGCCCATGAGGTGTGTAGACCCAGAGAGAGACTGAGAAAGAAGAAACAGCAATTAAGGTTGAACCTGAGAACTAAATTGGACAAATAAAATTTACTCTCTGTGTGAAGGAGCTCTGGTGGCTTAGTGGCAAGGAATTGTGCTGTCAACTCAAAGGTACATGGTATGAATCCACCAGCTGCTCTGTGAGAGAATGATGAGCTGTCTCCCATGCAGTTATTGCCTCTGAAAACCGGCTGGAGAGTCAACAAGGAGTCAGTTCCAATTCAATGGTACATAACAACAACTGACATTGTGACCATTTCAGGGAACAACCATATTTCTAGCCTGAAGTCAAAGGCCTTTGGTAAAGCTGCCATCAGAAATGCGGTAGTTGAGAAGAATTTCTGGGTCGTGAGAAACAATGACAAGCTCTATTACCAAAATTTTGAGCCTGAACGTGATGATGTGCCCACACGTGCCTTTGTCCCAGCAGAGATGACTTCAGGGACTGACCTAGCTTCTCAAAGCCTCAGTTGTGTCATCTGTAAAATGGAGACAAAATAGGGCCTATCTCCCAGATCACAGTGAAGATGAAGAGAGTTAGTGAACAGTGTCAAGCTTATAGTAAGTGCAGGTGATTTGGGAGACCCCAAAGCAGAGTATTCCATAGGGGACTTAGGAAAGAACCAGACTTTTGAAAGGGCAGAGCTGTAAGGACCAGCTGCTTGAGAAAGATAGCTTCCTCTGGGAATGCTGGGACAGGACAGCCATACTCACCTCTAGTCCTCAGTGGAACATGCAGTGCATGACACAGTGGTGTTGCCTGGCAAGAAAAGGTGGTTCGCGGTTTGCTTTGTCCATTTATCTCTGTTTTTTATTTAAATAGGTTAAACAGTGCACCAGTTCAGGGATACTCAGAGCAAGTTGGAAATAAAACTACTATCAGGATGACTTATCCCGAGGGTGCACCACTATCTGACCTTGAATATTATTCCAGTGACTTGTTTGTTGCTGTTTTATTTAAGAGTGTTGACTTCAGCTGGCTTCAAGCAATGATAAAGAATGAAACCCTGGTAAGCACTAGAGATCCAAATATCAGACATGTCGTAGTACAAAGTGTGGTATCTGCAGTCCATTAGATTGCAGACAGAGAGTGGGTGCCTTTTCCCACACCATTCCCTCAGTAGGAGAACGCCACAGAACTCCTAGCTGAAAAGTGCTTTCAAAACCTAATTTTGAGAGGGGGGGGTGTGTGTGTGTGTACCAAAATTGCTATATCCTGAACTTGACCACTCACCTTGACCATTCACCAGATTGAAGCTTTCATAGCTTTTGGAAGCTCCCAGAGATGATATTTCTTGGATGAATAGATACTATTATTAAGGATATTAAAAAGAATATGTGTAAATGGATACTGATGATGGTTGTGGAACATGACTAGTGCAGTTGTTGTCATTAAATCCTTCTCTTTCATCACTGAATTAATACATGTAAAATATACTCAGTTGGCAAATATTATATGGGAAAGCCTGTAAAAGCTAGAACCTGTGTAAGATGGAACCAATTGGAGAAGAAAAACATATTTACCACGAATAAAAAGTGGCAGAAAAGTGGTAAGACTGGGACATGTCCTAAGGGGGATATTTGCAAAACCTGGAAAGTAAGGCAGTGCTGTTGAGTTCCAGTTCTCACAGGTTTTGATGTGTTTGTACATGTGTGCACGTGTGTGTACATATTTGCATGTTTAAAGCCAATTAAAATAATTAAAAGTAAACATACATAAAATCTGTGAGGAATAGGGATTTTTCAAAAACACTGTGACTTTGTATGATGCCACCCTTGTGCAGCAGATCCTTTGGAATGGCTTCTTTGGGTTGGGGACTTCTTTGGGTTAGACTAATGGACTGGCCCACTCTAAGGCACTCTCTGCAGGACATCCTGCCCAAGGCCACACATGCCTACATCCATGCAGGAGCCTGATTAATAGGGTCTGCATGCTCACCCTGCCCTGAAAGGACGCCTTTACTCAACCCTTGTCCTAATCCTGCTCAATTTCTCTCCTCAGCCGTTTTGGATGCGACTGTTCTTTTGGAAGCAAGTGGCAGAAAAAATCCCACTCCATCCAAAACAGTTTAGGATCTTGAATCCTACAATTATCAAAGAGACAGCTTTTGACATCCTTCAGTACCCAGAGCCACAGTCCAGTTTCTGGAGCCAAGATAAGGTATTTTTGTTGTTATTGAAAGTTAATGATTCTTCTTTATATTTGAGGGGAATCATCTATACAGATTCCACGTCAGCTGAATTGTGTATCTTGAAACATCTGCAGTGGGACCCGGGGCATCGGTCAGCTCCACTCTGCACCTTAACTCGAACTCAAAGCATGTTGCCATCAAGTTGGAACCAACTCATAGCTGACTCTCTCTTGGGATTTTGGAGGTGGTAAATTGCATGGGAGAGATTGCCCATCTTTATCCCACAAACCTGCTGGTGGTGGATTTGAACCACCAGTGAGCACCACCTTTAATTAGCCATGCAGCTCCTTATGACCTGTGCCACCAGAGCATCCTGCACCTTGTGGAGGGTTCTAAACACTTTTATTGGCCTCTTCTGCTGCACCTTGTCTCTTTAATATATTACACTGTATTTATACTGTGGGAGGCATTCTAACTCTAGGGCTTGATAGCACCTAAACTGCAGGGCCGGAGAGCAGTGTGGCCCCCCAGGTGAGCAGGTGCTCAGGTGAACATTTACTCTGTAAGTGATGGAAGGAGACATCCCACTAGAGTGGAGTGCCCTTCAGCTGTTGCCCGAGTCCCCCAAACACTCTGGTTTAATGAGTCGGTGCCATAGTCTGTGCACGGAGATAGCCCAAAGCTCCCTGGGTGATTTCTTTTTTGCAGCCTAACGTGAGAACCATTGCTCTGTGTTGTTGTTTGTTGTTAAGTGCCGTCGAGTCGTTTGTGACTCATAGCGACCCTATGTACAACATCCCTAAACCCTGCTTTATCCTGTGCCAGTCGCATTGCCTCTGACACACCCATCCCGATTACCCCAGTCACTGAATCAATCCACCTCATAGAGGGTCTTCCCCTCCTGCGCTGTCCCTCTACTCTACCCAGCATGTCCCTCTCCAAAGACCTGTCTCTCCTTGTAACTTGTCCAAAGTATGTCAGACAAAGCCCCAGAATCCTTGCCTCCAAGGAGCAGCCTGGTTTAACCCTCTCTAGGATGAATCTGTTTGTTTTCCTGGCAGTCCATGGTATATTCAATACTCTTCTCCAGCACCACATCTCAAAGGCATCAATTCTCCTTCTGTCCTCCCTAGTCATTGTCCAGCTCTCTGATGCATAACAAGTGATTGCAAAGACCATGGCCTGTATCAGGCGCACCTTTGTCTCCAAAGAGACACCATTGCTCTTGAGTAATTTAGAGAGGTCCCTAACAGCAGACTTTCCCATTGCAATACGCCTTTTGATTTCCTGGCTGCTGATGCCAAGAGTGTTGACTGTGGAGCCGAGCAAACTGAAGCTGTGAACAATCTCAGTCTCTTCACCATCCATCCTGATGCTACCAATTGGTCCGGTGGTGAGAATTTTTGTCTTCTTGACATTGAGCCTCAGTCCTCTGTAGGTAATTAATTACAGTTGAGACTTTATCTGCAATTGGGTGCTGCCACCGTATATCTGAGGATGTCTTACTTACCTGTGGACTTTGTGGCTTGAACACTGGATCCATGTGGAAATCTTTCCTAAACAAAAATGGAAGCAGAACTCCAAAATACCCAAAAAAAGGAAGACATTTTGAAGAATGGGCCCTCATAGCTCAGCCTGAAGCCTGAAACGCAGAGTTGCAAACACTGAACACTAGACCCTGGTGTGGTCAGCTCTTCTGTTACCCCTGAGAATTTTAAAATATTCTTTAAAACAATTTGTATATATTAAAGAAAGAGAGTTGTGGTTAATAAGGAAAGCAGACATCTGAATACAGTGCCATCAAGTTCATGATGACGCACAGACACCTCTCACGGGGTTTCCCAGGCTGTGAATCTCAGCACCAGCCTTTGGTTAACTGTCCCATACGCCACATTTGATGCCACCAGAAAGCCTTTACAAAGGAGCACTTGTCTGGGTTTACACTTTATAGTAAATATGTTGTTGGTAGGTGCCCTCGAGTGGACTGACTCATAGCGACCCGATGAACAACAGGTCTGAACCTTGCCCTGCCCTGCACCGTCCCACGACCTCCACCGTGCTCAAGCCTGTTCAGTCACCATGTTGGTCCCCTCATTGAGGGTCTTCCTCCTAGTTCTTCCCTGTGATCAAATGTCACTGAATCCCTCTCCAGTTCTCTTTTCAGCCTGTGGCACGTCTCCGGTAGTTGAAGCTCTTCCTGCGCCAACTTGGTTGTCTGAGGTCTCAGAGCTGCCTCTGGTGCTGGCCTTGCTTGGTTCTCAGCAGTTTGCTGCCCATGAAACCGCAGGAGTCAGTGTTGCAGTTTTCCTCAGCGCCCTGCCCTCCTGTCCTCCCTCTGCTCAACTCATTGAGAGCCAGCAGGGCCAAGTGATAGCTGTCCACTGCAGGCTCCTATCCTCAGCCAGCTTCCCATCAGGTGATAGGCCACTCCTCTCAGCTGAGCTTGCTGAGGCCATGATGGAACTCTTACAAGGCTGCGTTCACTGCTCTTGCTTATACAGAAAATACGGCGCCTCTTCACCCTTCAGAACATGGACTTAAATTTTAATCTCCTCACATGGTTTTTAACAGACAGAGTGATGTCCCCTAGACCCCCAGGATTGAAACAGAATTTGGTGAGATTCTTAAATTGTAAAGAGGAGCGCTTTTGTAAATATGTTTGCATGTCTTTCAGTATTCTTCCCCTCCTTGATTTCTGGGCCTTTTAAACTGCCTGGTGTTTTTATTAAATTCCACAGTATTTTCTAAACCCAGGCAAATGCTCCTTTGTTGATAGATTTTATCTGGAAAGTAACCTTTTAAAAAATAAGTATTTAATTCCATAAAACATGAAGTTACTGAATGGCAAAGGATGTAAACAAAGTCAAAACACAAAATTAAGCCTATATGTGACAGAGTAAATCCTCCTAGACTACAAAGAGTTCTTCTCAAATAAAAAAGAGAAAGATGAGTCAGTAAACAAGTGGGCAAAGGAGGCAAACAGTCATTTCACAGAAGAGGAAGTTAAAAATGGGCTCTGAAGTAAAAGGAGCCAAGCTTTGTTTCCCCTAAAACCGCTTAAAAACAATGTGGCTGAGGGATACATTATAAAATGCTTAGTTTCTCCTACAGTCACATAAAAGCAAATGCTTAATAGCGCCCTTGGTGAACAGTAATATGGATAAAATTGCCTCTTTTTTTTTTTTAAGGTGGCTTGATAGTATCTTAACAGTTTCAAATATGGATGATCTTCCACCCAGCAGTTTCACTCTGAAAATGTTAATAATGAGAGTAACTAGCAAATATAGTGACAAAGAACTGATGTACAAAGACCAGAATCAATCTGAGGGTTTCCTTGATTGGGGCATTATTTAAACACATTTTATTAAAAATAAAATAAAAAATTACATTGTTTTCAAGTAGATTCTGATACAAAACAGAATATAAATTCTCCCATAGGATTTTCTAAGATCTAACCTCCTGGCAATACAACATTTGATATACACTTGCGTGAATCACAACAAATTATGGTTAACAGTGAGAAGAATGGGAATCTCAGAAAATTTAGTTGTGCTTAGGCGAAACCAATACCTAGACTGAGACTGTTGTCCAACAGAGCAAGGGTTAAAAATCATGGTTAAAGCATGAGTTAAATACAGGAAGGGTGTGTGTCAGGGCTGCATCATTTCTCCTTACCTATTCAATCTGTATGTTGAGCAGACAGTTGGACTTTATGAAGAAGAGTGTGGATTGGAGGAAGACTCAACAGCAACCTGAGTTGGGCAGACGACACAACCCTGCTTGCTGAAAGTGAAGAGTACTTGAAACACTTGGCAGTAGAGAATCAAAGACTGCAGCCATTGAGAAAAGAAAAATCCTTACCACTGGACCTAGATGTAACGTCATGATTGTTAGAGAAAACAGTTGAAGTTGTGAATGATTTCATTTTATCTAGAGCCACTATCAACACCATGATAATTAGCCACCAAGAAATCAAAAGACATACTGTGTTGGGAAAAATCTTCTGTCAGAAACCTCTCCAAAATGCTAACGAGTGAGGCTGTCTGTTTAAAAACTAAGGTGGACCTGATCCAAGCCATCCTCTTCAGTTATTTCCTATACACCTGAAAGTTGGACAGTGATTAAGGATGACTGAAGAATTGATGCCATTGAATTATGTTTTTGGAGAAGAGTATTTAATAACCTGTAGACTTCCAAACACACAAACAGATATGTCTTGGATGAAGTATAAACAGGACACTTCTTAGAAGCAAGGATGATGGAACTTTGTCTCATTATACTTTGGGTATGTGGCCAGGAAGAGCCACTCGTTGGAAGAAGACATAATGCTGAGAAAGGTGGAGGCTCAACCAAAGAGCGGAAGACTTTCCACAAGATAGACTGACACAGTGACTAACAGTGGGTTCAGGTATTTTAGAGGATGGCACAGCATAGGGCAGAGTTCAGCTCTGTGGTTCATAGTGTCACTGTGAGTATCCAAGATCAACAACCTTTTTGATACAAACTGTCACATGCTACTGTAAAGTGGCTGGTGGATTTGAACCACCAATCATTTTTGTAGTAGCCACATGCTGAGCCATTGTACCACTGAGGCACCTTAATCATTACGTAGTGTAAGGATAAAGAAACACTGATATTTCTGGATACAAAAATATACCCATGAGCAAAAAACTCAAAATGATAGAACATCTGTATGATCTCATTTTTGTTGAAGAAGAAGACTCTGTGTGTGTGTGTGTCCCTCCCTGTGTTTCCACAAGGCTCCCTGATGGTGTAGTGCATCACATGTTGGGTTGCTAACCAAAAGGTCACCAGTTCATATGCACCAGGCACTTCTCAGAAGAAAGATAAACACTCTCTTCTCAAAGATTTACAGCCTCAGAAACTTAACTGGAGGGTCTTGTCTCTGAGGGTCAGAATTGACTGCACAGCAGTGGATTGGTTTAGTAATGTGAAGAAGAACCCTATGAAGAATGCCTTTCTGTGGAGGATAAGTTTACTTGCTACTTTAGAATCCATTTATTTATATTTGAATTGAATATTTGTGTGATTTTTTTCATTGATAAAAAGATAAGTGGGCTTAGGTAGAAACCATTCCTTTTTTACCAAGTGAGGTGGGCTTTGAAAAACAGATTGTGCTCTTAGGAGCAAGAATCTATTGAAAACGTCATCTCAGAATCCCCTGAGCTGTGTAATTTATGTAGTGGTCACCTACACTTTCTACCTGGGGCTTAGTGGGAAAGATCTGTCCCACTTTTTTGGTGCATGCTGCCATCTGATGGGTGACTTTGTAACTGCATGAATCTGAAGAAACTGCTTTATCCTGTTAACCTCAGTACAAAAGACCCTTGGGAATGTATGTGCCACAATAATTATAACAGCATAAGAGCTCCGGTGGCCTAGGGGTAAGAAGCCATGCTGCAATCGTAAAGGCATGTGGTTCACATCTACCAGCTGCTTCAGGGAAGAAGGTTGGACAATCTCCCATGTAATTTACTGCCTCTGATAACCCACTGGAGGGTCAGCTTATGGGTTAGTTCTAACTTGACAGCACACAACAACAAGCAATTATAACAAAGTCCGTATTGCTTTAAAAAAAATTTCTTTTCATTCTAATCAAAATGCCTTCCTCTACAGAAAACACATGGTTTTTTTTCCAAAAAAAAAAATGAAAGCAGAAGATAATTTAGTCTTGAAATGAATCCCACCTAAATGTGTACACATACTTTGGACATGTTACAGGGAGGGACCAGTCCTTGGAGAGGGATGCCATGCATGGGAGGGTAAAGCAACGATGTCAGTCTGGAGACTAAGGTGCACCTGATCCAGGCCATGGTCTTTGCAACTGTGTGCTATGCATCAGAAAGCTGGACAGTGATGAGGGGTGATGAAAGGAGAATTGATGTCTTTGAGTTGTGGTGCTAGAGAAGAGTGTTGAATACACCATGGACTTTTAGGAGAACAAACAAGTTCATCCTGTAGAGAGTGAAGCCAGGCTGCTCCTTGCAGGCAAGGATTCTGAAGCTTCATCGGACATATTTTGGGCATGTTGCCAGGAGAGATCAGTCCTTGAAGAAGGATATTATGCTTGGGAGGGTGGAGTGACAGTGCAGGAGAGGAAGACTCTCCGTAAGACGGATTGATTCAGTGACTGGGGTAATGCAGGTGTGTGTTTTGGGGACAGTAAAGTTGGCACAGAATAGAGCAGGGTCAGAGCTGTTGTACACAGGGTCACTGTGAGTTGCAGGCAACTTGATGGCACATAACAACACACCTGTACACACAAAGGCTTACTGCTAATGCTGTTTGCAGAAAAGAGAGAATATTTGTTTCTGTAAACCATAGCTGGACTGAGATGAATGAAGGCCACTGCTGACAAGCTGCACAGTTAATCTATGGATCAGAAGCAGCACAAGCCCAAACTCAGCCCTTGCCATTGTGTCAGAACTAACTCATGGCTGACCCACCAGTGGGTTTTTAGAGGCAGTAAATCACACAGTAGGATATTGCCCGTCCTTCTCCCACAGAGCTGATGGTGGATTTGAACCATCAGATAAAGCACACCACCTTTGGGTTAGCAGTGACACCAGAGCTACCTCTCCTCTGTTACCTAGATGACTGGTAGGTTTGAACTGCTAACCTTTAGGTTGACAGCTCAACACTTACCCTGCCACACCACCAGATTTAAGACATCAGATTTATGGCCTGCAGGTAGACTTTAGAAAGAACTTTTCGCTTGCCATAAAAAGCATTTTTATTTTCAGACTGCCTCTTGGTGGAACGTGAAATGTAGTCACATGTTTTAGAGTCTAGATTCCTAATGTGGATGGGGAGTGAGACTTTAAAATAGATTCTGTGCATTCAATTTTAAAACAATACTTGCAGCCACCAATTCAGGTTTTATCGCATCACATAGAATGTACAGTACTTGAAAAGCAGTCAGTTGTGCTCAGACATTTTCATCCTCTTTTCCAGAACGTGCCCACAATGGGTGCTATTGCCATGGTATTGGCCACACACCTGTGTGACGAGGTCAGCCTGGCGGGCTTTGGCTATGACCTCACTCGACCCAGAATACCTTTGCACTACTTTGACAATCAGTGCATGGCTGCCATGAACTTCCAGACCATGCACAACGTGACCACGGAGACCAGGCTGCTGCTCAGGCTGGTCAAGGCTGGCGTGGTGAAGGACCTGAGCGGTGGCATCCACTGTGAATTCTGAGCACAGGACACCTCGCGGACTCTCCACGGGCCCGGGTGAGGCCTGGCCTGCTGGTGCATGAGTCGTGCAGATACTGAGGAGCGACTGGAGCCTTCTGACTATTCATTTAAAAAGTTTGTCCACCCCAATTTTTTTTTCTATTTATTTGAAGTCAGTGTTTTCGCACAATGTTTTGTAAGTTAATTTTCAGGATCAAACAATTACAAAGACTTTTAAAAGAGAATTTTATGTAGTGATGTTTTATTGTATGTTAAGTGGCTAACTTAATTAGTGAGAACTGTCTGAGTACTGCACGTAGGATGTCAGTATTGAGTGGTATGGAGAAGTCATTCCTTTGATAGTGGCCCTGCCCGTGCATGTCCAGCTCTTGGTCATTCTTTTGGCAGAGCTGAGGCCTGAGGCACTTCCGGGGAAGCGTAGTCACTGCTGCCTGTTCTGGTCCTGGTTCTGCACTGATGCTGGTGAGGCTGCGGCCTGGGGTTGTCCTCAGCCCCTGCCATCGGTGGGTACCGCCCTCAGCCCTGCTTGGATGATCCTGGACACCTGGGCAGAGAGAGTCCCTAGTGTCTTGTGTGTCCTGCACTGGGAAGCTACTCTGGGCACAGGCCCCTGAGCATCGAACCTTTCCCCAGCACGGAGTGACATGGGGACCATTTCTCTCTGTCACTGAGGTATCAGAAAGAATTAGGGTAAAACCTTTGCATCACACAGTCGTGGGGAAGAAACCTTTTCCAAGAATAACTGCATTTTTAAAAACACTGAAAGGAAACCCACCTGATGCTTAAAATCACCTATTTCGGAAGAGGGGAGAGAAAGAAAAAAGGTTTTTTGAATATTGGCCTGGCAGTGTGTACCAGGCTGGTCAAAACAGAATAAAAGACTTTTGAGGAACTCGCACAGTCTTATTAATTTGAGTGTGTTTGGGTTTTTTATTTTTAATTAAAGAAAATGAATCTATCTGGAATGGCCTTCTTGGCCACTGCTCCTCATAGGCCTCATCATGGGTTCCATTAGTGAGGACAGAGAAATAAGGGCGCCTCCTGGGGGAGCCCTGGTGGCACAGTGTGTTGCATGCCGGGCTGCTCCTCAGCTGCCACACCCCAATTCTCACTGCTCAACAGAACCCCATCCTCCAACACCCCTGTCCTCCCACACCTCTGTTCCCCAGCACATTTAGCACCCTGTCCTCAAGTGCCCCTGACCCCCAGCACCTCTGTCCCCCAACACACCTGTCCCCCAGCACCCCTGTCCTCTTGCATCTCTACTCCCCAGCACACTTACTCTCCAGCACCCCTATCCTCTAGCAGCCCTCTCCCCCAGGACCTCTGTCCTCCAGCACCCCTGTCCCCCAGCACTTTTTTTAAATTCCTCCAGCACCCCTATCCTCAGGCACCCTTGTTCCCCAGCACACCTGTCCCCTCGTACCCCTGTCCTCTAGCACTTCTGTCCACCTGCTCCCCTGTCCCTCAGCACCTCTTCTCCAACACTTCTGCTCCCCTGATTTCTACCTCTCTGGCTGCTCCGCCAATTCTCATGCTGGGATGCTCCCGCTGCCCACTCATGCAGCATCTGCTCCCATGCACCCTAACATGCAGAGCAGAACCTATCATGTGCAGATCTCTGAGGTATAGCATGGAGGGCCCGCCTGCAGGACAAAGTAGCGTATCTTCAGCATGAAGTTTTTTCTTAAAATTCTATATGGGTTTTACTTTCTACCCTATAAAATACTACTTGTTTAAAAGAGAATGTCTAAATTCTCATGAATTGATGGTGTACATATTTCTCCCTGTTCATCACTTAGGGGCTAGTTGTTAAGGTAATTTTGAGGTGCAGTCTAGTCAACAGCGACTCTGTGAGCCTGTGAACAGTGAACCTTGTCCTTTCCTGCACTATCCTCACCTCTGATAAGCATGAGCCCATGGTTAGTCACTATGTCAGTCTGCCTTGTTGAGAGTCTTCCTCTCCCTCTGGCCCTCCGTCTTTCCCAAGGACTGGCCCTTCCTGACAACATGCTCAAAGTATGTGAGACCATTTCACCATCCCTGCCTCTTAAGGAGTACACTGATTGTACTTCCTCCAACACATACTTGTTCTTTTGTCAGTCTGTGGGCTAGACAAGCCCAGGTTTTATTGGTGGTGGGTTTTGTTGTTAAAAGTCAGAGTTCTCCATTTCCTTGAACAGCTTCCTTACTTTACAGTCCTGGCTGTGAGCATGTGTAGCTCTGGGCCTGGCTCAGGGCTGGCCTTCTGCATGTCATTACTTTCCCACACCCGTGTACGTCTCCCCTTGTATCTCCTTTTTCAAACCCTGGTTTTGAGAAGCTCTGCCCGGGCCGCTCCACTGTTATTATTAACATACACTAAGCAATGAACCAGTTGCCATCAAGCTGACACCAACACATGATGACCCTGTGATTATGAGAACAGAATTGACCCCACTGGGTTCTCAGTGACTGGTTTTCGGAAACATCACTGTCACTCTTAAGAATTTTTTCTAGTTTATAGGCCTGGCCTTAAACTGCCTGCTTTTGGGTTGACAGTGCAACTCCTCACCCACTAGGCCACCAAAGCTGTCCTTTTATAGGTCCTTGTGCATCCTTCTTACAACAGATGTAATCAAGGATATTGAAGCCATTTATGAAGACTTAGCTCTGGTAGCCTAGTGTCAAGAAGCTGCACTGCAATCTCAAAAGCTTGCAGTTCTAATACACCAATCGCTTAGTGGGAGAAGGATGAGTAATCTCCCATGTGATTTTTTTTTCCTCCCATGTAGTTTACTGCCTCTGAAAACCTGCTGGAGGATCAGCTGTAAGTCGGTTCCAACTCAATGGCACACAGCAACAACCACCACCTAAATGTTCTGGGGACCTCTGGTGCTATAATATGTAGGGAGTTTCAGCCTTTGAAAACTCACCATAGTATCAGCTATGGAGCAATGAATTTTTTTGCAAATACTCTGTCTTTGACTGCTCTTGCTAGAATTTTGAGCCATATAAATATTCCTTCAGTTTGGGGGGATTTTATTTTGTCTTTTCCCCTACAGATAATTTATTCTGTCTAGAAACCAAGGATGGCTTTAAAACTGCTTCTGGGTATGAGATGAGCACATCCCAATAAACTCTCTAAATTTAATACCATTGAGTCAGAACTGACTCATAGCTGACCCTCCAATGGATTTTGAGGCTGTAAATCTCATGGAAGGAGACAGTCCATCTTTCTCGTGCAGAACAGCTGGTACATTCAAACCTCCACAGAGAGATGGATTAGCAGGGCAAAGGCCCACAGATTGCTATGAACAAGAATGCCTGGTTTTCCAGTAAGGTGTTTACAACTGCTTCCCCAACACACACAGTGGCACACATCCTCTGTTGAGTCTCTTCTGACTCATGATGACCACATCAGGTTTCTGAGGCTGTAAATCTGTACAAGAACAGACTGTTTTTCTCCCAGAGAGCAGCTTGTGGATTAGAACTGCTGACCTACCGGTTAACCTCCCACCATGTAACGAATGTACTTTGCCACCAGGACACCTCAAGGTGTTTATAAGCTCATTGCCATCAAGTTGGTCCTGGCTCATAGCAACCTTTCATTGATTTTCCAGACTGTAAACCTTAACAGGAGGAGACTGCTCCTCTCTGTCCAGTGGAACAACTAGTAGATTTCAACAGCCAAAGACACCTACCTGGTCTTTTGGTAATGGTGGTGGTGGTGGTGGTTATGTGCCATCAAGTCGGACCCTCAGACTTGATGTCAGAGGCATTAAATTGCATGGGAGGTGATTGCTCATCTTTCTGTCATGGAGCAGCTGGTGGTTGGAACTGCCTGCCTTTGAGTTGGTAATGCGACTCCTTATCACTAGGTCATGGGTTAGCCAAGATAACTGAGGTTCAGAAACCAATTCTCTACCCTCTTAAATATGCCTTGCTGTGACACACTGGTTCTTTTTAGTGTTTGGCTGGTTGGTTTGGGTTTGTTGTGGAAGTGTGTTTTTTTTTTCTCATTTTCCAGGAATATTTTAATAATCCTTTTGCAATATGTGTTTCCACAAACTATGAGGGTCTCACAGGGTTTTGGATGGCTTTTGTTGGATGGTGACTTGTGGTTACTGGAACACACATTGGTTTGTAAATGCAGATCTGTCCTTGGTTTCAACAGGTAAGAAGGCAGTGGTCATGCCATAGTCTACTGAGGCTATTAAAAGTTCCTAGTGGCAAGACGGTGCACTGTAATCTCCGAGGTACACGGTTCAAATCTACCAGATGCTCTGCTGGAGAAGGAGGGGGCAATCTCCTCCTGTACCAGTCAGATCTGATTTGACGGTACACGTAAAAATAATACAATAAAAATTTTAAAAAAAAAGTTCCTAACACTATGGATTTCTTGGCTGTGGCTAAATTCTAACCCCCACACTTGGGATTTTGTTGTTATTGTGTGCTCATAGCTAGCCCTCTGGCAGGTTTCCAGAGGCAGTAAATGGAACAGGAGAAGATTGCCCATCTTTCTCTTGGAGAGCAGATGGTGGATTTGAACCGTGTATCTTTGGGATTGCAGCATAGCTTCTTATCACTGTGCTCCCAGAGCTCCCTCCCTGGGACTTAACTCATTATAAAAGGGATTATTTTATTGACTTTGCACTGACCCATAAACACCTGTTGATCAGCATGCAGGACAAGTGAAAGGCAGTGGGCTAGTTCGCTGTTGTCAGGTCTCCAGTGTCCAGTGCAGGATGCCTGTCCCTTCTCACTGGAACACTTCCCTTAGGTGGGTTACAAGGAAGAAGCGAAATCATGCCTGTGACTTTTCAAACAATCCCCTTGGAATAAAGAGGTAAGCGCACCTGGACAGCAAGACCAGCATGACATCAGGCCTTCCTCTGTACACATGTGGAGATGAAAGGCTTCCCTCAAATTAAAGACCTTGTGTTTGCTGCCCTTGTGCCTTTTCTCGAAGCAGAGGTCCTCTGTGTGAGGATGTCCAGTTGACTACACTCTTAGCTCTCAGACTAGGGCACAAGCCACAGGACGGGAAGGACACCTAAAAACACAAGCCCCCGAATTTCTAGTCTCCGTTTTTCTTTTTTCCCCAAGGTCAAATTTGATTTATGTTCACAAAAGAAGGGTTTATCTGGATTGTGATACCACTTACAATCAACACTCCACCCAAGGCTGAAGTAAATTGGAAAGGAGAACTATTCACTAAATGCCTATCTGTTGCTATGGATTCCCTACCCCCAGTGGCCTAGTCCATAGAGAGTCACACTCTTAACCCAAAGGCAGAGCCTCTCTAATGGTTTGAATTCACTAGCTACTCCAAGGGAAGAAGATTGGCAATCTCCTTCTGAGGGATTCATCGCCTCTGAAACCTGCTGGAGGGGCAGCTGTGAGTCCCTTCTGACTGGATGGCAATGAAGTTTTTTGTGTAGAACAGAGAACTTCCCCCTCAGGTTTCTGAGATGTGAATTTTTACAGAAGCAGACAATTTTTTCATTTACTCATAAAGCCGCTAGTAGGTTCAAACCCAGTGACCTTTGAGTGCTTAGCCACTGTACCACCAGGGTTCCTTTAAAGACTTATAACACTAGGAATCCATGTTTGCCAAAAGGAAGTTGCAAATGTAGTCATCAAACTCATTAATAATCTAAATGATCAGATTTTAATAACTCCCTATGCTAAATTCCACTTGTCCGTCAACCACTGAAACAAGTGCTGTAGAGCACAAGTGTGTTCTCTCATACAGGGTCGCCATTGAGTTAGCTCCACAGCTGCCAGTTTTAGCAGGGGAGGAAACAAATCCCAGAGCAGCATGATGAAGTGCAACAAAAGTAAACGACATGCCTTAAACTTAGTTGTATCTTGTCTAGAATCTGGGAGTCTTGGTGGCCTTGGTGGGTAGGGAGTTATACTGCCAACCTGAGGTTTATGGTTGAGAAACTCATTGCCATCAAGTTGGAACTGACTCATAGCTGACCTCTTGGTGAGTTTTCAGGGGCTATAGATATCTTTCTCCCATGGAGTCACTGGTAGATCTAAACCACCAGGGAGGCATTACTTTTGTGTTGTTAGCACAACTCTCTGTAGACTACAGCTAAATAGTAACTAGAAAAACAGATGAGTTTGTAGAAGAAAAAATTTGGAAAATTGGAAAGATACAGACTTATTAGAGAACAGGAATAGAAAGGGCATAGATTTATTACAGACCAAGAAACCCCTACAAGGCCTGGGAGGAACAAAAGTCTGATTCTGTAAGCAACAAATCTAAGAACTGTCTGGTGCTTTCATGGAGAGTGGTGTTTCTCAGAAGTGAAGGGAGGTGCGATATTTGCACAGCTTTGTTCAGATACGTGAAGTTCTCTTCTGTACACGCTCAACACTTCAAGATGACATTGGATGCAAGGGAATCTTGGAGGAGCTGGCAAGACTATGGAATGTTGATGCATCTATGTCACTCTGGCCTCTGGTTTGAATCCCACTCTTTGCTTTGAATCACTGTCTTAGGTCACTGCTCAGTCAGGTAACTCTTTGCTGCCCATGCATGTGACTTAGTCTCACACAGTGTTGTTTGTCTTCTGAAAAACACCCTAGTTCCATGACATCTAAAATCAAGATGTTAATGACAGATCCTTACTGTTTGTGATAACTTTGTGTCTTAATAAAATAATGATAATAATAATAAAATAATAAAAAATAAATGCCAGGTGTATGCCAGCAAATGCACTTAAACTGCAATGCTAAAACATGAGTTCGCGTGCTTGCTCTCACCCCTCCCTTCCTTCCTTCCTTTCTCCCTCCCTCCCCACCCCCCTCCTTCCTTTCTCCCTCCCTCCCTCCCTCCTTCCTTCCCTCCCTCCCTCCCTTCCTTCCTTCAATGGGTCTTTTACTTTTTTCTTTTTGCCTTCATAGTTCCGTAAATCAGTAATGACATACTTCTCTTACAACATTTCAGATCAAGGAGTCCAGTACAATGCCCAGGCGCCCTCTCCACAAGCAGCAGCAGAATTCTGCTAATCCAGGCCCCAGGGGTTCCCTCCTGACAACCATAAACTTGACTAACAATTCCTGAGTTATCTGGAGAGCTTTCAGGTGCCATGCATGTGCAGAAGCAGAATCCATGCCTCATGACTTTCCAGAGTACAGAGCTAAGAAGGCGTAACCAACACCAAGGTGTTTACCCTTTGAGATGAAGCTGCAACCTGGATTTGACCAGACAGACTCCACCCTGAAAAGCAGGTGTGTGCCTCCTGATTTGCACAACATCACCTTTTCTAAGAAAACTGCCTTTCTCTCCTAAAAATATTAAATAAACACAAGCCCTTTCCCATGCATTTAACGTAACCTAAAACATCTATTTTTTGAGATGGCATTTTTCACATTTTGGGAGCTGACTTGACTGTACTTTGTTTTTTGTGTTTTTTTGTTTTTTTATTATTATTATTAAATTTTATTAGTTTCAATAACACTCACAGGGATTCTGGGCTTTCACTCCTTCATTGCCGCACCATTCTCTCCACCCTCCTCCCCAGTTTGTTCTTCTTCCCCGCCATCCGAATGTCTGTTTTAATTGTCCAGTTGCCACAGTGCTTGTCAAAGTCAGTTCTGATTAATCTCCTTTGTCGGTGTGTCCTTTGCCATTCCCTATCACTCCTCCCTGAGAGAGACTTCACCCTGATTCATAAGGAAAAGGGGATGGCGTATTCTCTTAGCTACTTCTTGCTGAAAAGGGATGCTGTGGGTTTCAGGGTGAAGATCTTCTCTCACTACTCTAAAGGGCCCCTTTGGCAGTAGGAAACACATAGACTACTATGGAGATTGATTTTGAAATTTAGATGCACTCTTATTGATTGTGCTTGGCCGTACATGTTCATATCCTTGAAGATGTATCATGGGGGTGTTGCAACCTAGAAGACACAAATTTGACTAACAAGTTATAAGTACATGAGTCAAAAATTATGGAAAAGTAAAAGAAAAGATTCTTTCATTGTTTTACAAACCCTCCCCCAGGTCCCCTCCACCATGTAGCCCTCGCTCTAGACTCCTGTGATGACAGAAATACCTAGTTATATATCTCTTTTAAACAGTTTTCTCCCTCCTCTGTTTCAGTGCAGTATACATTATTGAACCCATCTTACTCAGTCTCTCCCCAACCCCAAGGACAGTCCCATTCTACAACAGTGGCATCATGTAATATTTGTCCTTTAAATTGAATTATAACCTTTTAGCTCCCCCAATATGGTTCTGTGTGGTCTGTGAGCTATCACATCAGATTTTTTATCTAGCCAAGCAGTAAAATTGGTGTTAGTAGAAAGAGGCATGGGAGCCTCGGGGGACATATCTGACCTCATGGGAATTGGTTTTGTGTTATTGATGCTTTAGGTGGGGATAGTTTCCTTCTGTAAAGTTTGTAAAGGTTAGCTACAGCACTCCCACGTGGCCCTTGCTCTTTTTTACATGGTCTTTTCTAAAACCCAACTTGTATTTCTGGTAGTTTCCTGTCAAGTACTATTACTGCAGCCATTTTTGGATAATCTTCAGAATTTTGCTTGTGTGTGATATTGTTTGATAATTTCCACATTCCATTGGGTTATCTTTTTTGGGGGGGAGGAATGAGAATAAATATGGATCTCTTCCAGTTAGTCAGGGGGTTGTCCTCCAGATTTCTTGGCACAACCTGGTGAGCATGTCCAGGGCTGCATCTGTTTGTTGAAATGTATCAGTTGGTATTCCATCTGAAGAAGTGATAGGGTGGTATTAATAAGTTCAGAATTCTCTATATAGGTATCAGTTATAAAACTATCGTTTTCTCCAGCCTGTGGGACTTATTGCTTGACCTTGGAATTCTTAGTGTTCCTTCTGTGAGCTGTCTGTTAATCAGAAGAGGAGATGCATTTCCTAGATTAACTGTTAGCTCTTTGAAAATGTTTCCCCCAATCTCATGTAAATTGTAACTTAATCTGCCTGTTTGCCTGGAAAGGGAGTATCTGGGTGTGAATGATTTTCTTTCAGATATAGAAATTCTTTGATTTTACTATTAAAAGTTTATTCTTAATTAAGTTGATGTCTCACCATCCTATAAAAGCCCATGACCACTCCCAGATGGGGAGACAGTCTTGGAGGTGACTCACTGTCTCCCAGATCTGTGTAATAAAGTGCATTTATGGATATTGCAATCCGTTTGTCTTATTGGCGATTGACTACGGAAAGAACCCCTTATGTTCTGTAACATTTTTGGCGACCCAGATGGGACCCCTCAGACTCACCTGGTAAGTAAAAACTTTTTGGTTTTGCTTGCTAGGGGATTCTGAATCTTGTGGATAGGAGGACCCTGCGAGCAGGTTTCTCAAACATCCAAAGGCACGCCACCAAGATCTTTTGTCTCAAGAGACCTTTGAGAAATCAACTCTTGGCATCCTCCATCGGCTTCATGAATCCATGCACTTTATCTGGTAACTGCGCGCTTAGTAAAAAATTTTGTCTGTTTTGGCCAGTCCTGGGGAATGCACGTGTGTGTGCCTGTAACTGATTACCTGGGAGTGGGTTGGCGTGAGCCCTCCACTCCAATCTGGGTTGAGTAGGTTAGCGTGAGCTGCCCACGTGAATCGCCCACTCCAAATCTGTATCTATTGCACCAGTTGTGCCTGTGTTGGGTTCTGTACTTTATTGCACAAGTTGTACCTATGTTGTTTTCTGTACTTTAAACAGGAACCTATAGGAATGAAAGCTGAAGCTTTCCAGTCTTCATTTTATAATCGGAAGCAGAAGCTTTCCGCTCTTCGTTCTTTTTAGAACTTTGATTGATGCCAGCTTGTATCAGATCTGATTGAAGTTGCATTGTATCTGATGAGAAAACTTGTGCTGTATCTGCTGAGTGAAAGTTATATCTAATGAGTAAAACTTATGCTATATCTAATGAGTAAAAGTTGTATGTAATAAGTAAAGCTTGTGCTGTATCTGTTAAGTAAAAGTTATATTTGATGAGTAAAACATGTGCTGTATCTGCTGAGTGAAAGTTATATTTGATGAGTAAAACGTGTACTGTATCTGATGAGTGAAAATTATATTTGATGAGTAAAACGTGTGCTGTATCTACTGAGTAAATTTGTGCTGTATCTGATGAGTAAAAATTATATTTAATAAGTAAAATTGTGCTGTATCTACTGAGTGAAAGTTATATTTTATAAGTAAAATTTGTTCTGTATCTGATGAATGGAAATTATATTTAATAAGTAAAACTTGTGCTGTATCTGCTGAGTGAAAGTTATATTAAGTAAAACTTGTGCTGTATCTGGTGAGTGAAAATTATATTTGATGAGTAAAACGTGTACTATATCTGATGAGTGAAAATTGTATTCATTGTGTAAAACTTCTACTGTATCTGATGAGCTAAAGTTATATTTGATGAGTAAAATTTGTTATATCTGATGAGTAGAAGTTATATCTAATGAGTAAAACTTGTTCTGTATCTGATCAAAAGCTGTATTGTTATTATATCTGATGATTATGTATCTGTAAAGATTGCACATGTATTGACACTGTTCTTTTGTTCATTTTAGATCATTGCTCAAAAGTAAGAACAAAAGTGTCCATTCTGGTTAAAAAGTCTGTTAGAAAAGAATTCTGTGTAATTGGCCTATTTGCTAATATTATCCTTAGCCAAAAGAATATTTTTTTACTGCAGTAAAAATTTTGCATTTTTATGTTATTTAAGTTATAGTAAAAAGAAAAAGTAGACTTTGTACAGATCCTTAAATTACTCGGCAAGTGATATTTCACCAGAGGTCAAGAAAATTGAGTCAAATCTGTATACATTGGCCTTTATATATTATAAAAATAAGAATGTGGAGGGCATTTGCTAAATGAGGGCAAGATAAAAGAAAAATGTAGATTTTTGGATATGCTCAAATCAAGCCAATGAAGTTTTTTTTTAATATGCCAGTGACACTTAATAGTAAAAAAACCTAGAGTAAGTGTCACTCCAGAATGTACTGAGGAAAAGCTGATTAGGTAATTTTATTTCACCTCATATTCTTTTGGCCAGGGCTACTCCGAACAAGGCCAAACAATACCCCCTCAGGTAGCTATCCAGAGACTCTAAGAAAAATAACAATTCCAGACTCTTCTATGAAGGTAATTGTTAAAATAACAGACATAATAATCACTACTTTCTTTTCTAAGTGAGCAGATTCAACTTTTCTTAATCCAGCTGCTGTCTGGTGAAGAGAAGAGATGAATAGAAGCTGCTTGCCTTCATGGAGATTCTTTGAAAACAGTTGCTTCACTAAGGCTAATTTGTATCCAAATGCTAGAAGCCTAAGGCAAAGGGAACATAAAAAGTAAAGTCTCTAGGACCAAGAAGAAGAATGGAAACTCCAAACCTGAAGATGACCGAAGACATCCTGCGGCAACCAAATGGTAATCCTTCCCTGTTTTTGAAAGGCTGCATCAAGCTTTCTGTAAGTACGCGGATCTTGGCTCAGAAAACTCTGCTAGAGTCTGAATGTTTAACCTGATTTTTGTTTCCCAGAGTATCCCTGTCATTAGGAGGAGACTACAAAAGATGGACTGAGCCATTGGCACAAACTCAGCTCAACATGACAACAGAGAATGCCAGACACCCTGGGCATACTCCAGAGGACCCACCAGACTCCCTCAGCCCCTTGAACTCAAGAATGTACATTCCCACCCCAGTTGTCCAGTGAGAGAGACTGATAGAATATGAGGCCATATGATGGGGAGTCCTGAGCTCCCACCACATGGCATCTTGGGACGGCAGGTAAACTGCAATGAGGAGAGCGGCCCAGCAGGAGCGGCTGCTGCCAGGACAGGATGCCTGGACTGGGTGCAGGGTCAAGGCCCTGGAAAGACTTGGGCCAGAGATGAACTTCCACCTCCTTCCAAGAGCATATGGGGCTAGAGTCGGAAGCCAGAAGGGAACTGGTCACCAGGGTATGTGAGGATGATGAAAAAGCAGAACTGAGTCAGGCTTATTATAAACTGTGAGCGTTGGGTCTTCACAGGACCAGGCTTTCCACACTATCAAGTGCTGGGGCTGCAGGAGGCCAGCTCATATAAGCTGTTATATGTCAGGAACACAGGAGGGAGGCCTTGGAAACTGTTGTTTCTAAGTGGCTGCAGGAGCACAGGCTTTGCAAACTGTCGAGTTCTGGTCCTGAAGGAAGCCAGCTGTTGCAAACTGTGAAGTGTTGGACCCACAGGAAGCCAGACTCTTTCAACTGTAAAATACCAGATACCTCCAGACAATACTGTCTTTGGAAATATCACCAAAGGTAAGATGATCAGAACCCAAGAAAAACCCCCAAGAGGAAAATGGAGACCAGATAGGGACAAGGGGTAATATTTATTACAAAAAACAAGGACACTAGAAGAAGGCGTATCCAAAGTCCTGGGGAGGGCTTTCTTTAGAAGAACTGCCTTCCAGTGGGTAGGATGACAATTTGCTGATTTATCTGAAGAGGACCAAAAGGGCCAGAATGGGAGGAAGTTCAATCTAGTTTGTCGATGACTTCTGTTATCGTGTTGTCTTCCTCAAGCACACCCTGAAGACCCCAGGCAACAGGGACTATGCAAGGTCTCAAAAAGACCTAAAAATTAGTTCTTCTTACTTTGCTGGAATGCTTCAATGAAAAACTAAAAGTCTTTTGTAAGCCATGCTTGGCAAGATCATAAGAAATAATCTGAAGAAATAAAGATCAAGTTACTGAAAGCCTTCAGAGTGACAATAGGAATAAACTGAGCCCTGTCAGGAAACCCATCTCGAGTATAGTCAGGGGTTGCTTTGGCCTTGCTCTGAATTAAAGTAGCACCAGAAATAGGCTTAAATTAAGCCCATGAAATTTTGTGTGAGAAACTTTATCTAAGTCACCTTCCTCCATCTCCTCTAGTAACTCACAAGTTTGTTCTCTCTAGGTTTCCTCCCTTTCCTGTAGGTAACCTGAACACTGAGATTTGTTCCAGACAAATTTGTTTGAGCCTCATTCCAGAGATAGACTGCCAGCTAAGGAAGCAAAGTTCAACCCGCCACTTCCATTGGACTCAATATCACAAGTCGAAAATTGTCATTCCCCCTTAATTCTCTTTCTTTGTTTTATGTTTACAAACAGTTGATAAAGAACGTTTCATGTAACTTAAAATTAGTAGAGCAGAACTTGAGCCTTTAATCATAATAGAAAAGTTCAACAGCTAAAAATTAGTAAATTTAGAACAGTGCATCAGCATAGTTACTTGTATAGTAACTAATGTTGTTCCTGCCTATTAGAATGTCACTAAAGTATTACTAATTTGTTAAATCATATGAGGTAGGGAAAGCAAACAGCAGCCTGTAATACTCCTTTGCTTCCTAATGTTTGTCGTCTAATTTATGTCTGCATTCCCTGTTTACTAAAGATCTTGCAGTCCAGAGGTCAGAGAACGCCATGAGAGTATTTTCTAACTGAACATGCAGCTTGAACTCAAGACCACCAATGAAGAGTTAAAGTGAGCACCTGTTCCCCTCCATCACAATGACCCAGTTCAGCATGAAGCAGCCAGAGAGTCTTCACCCTATTACCAAATGGGGAACCCACAAATAACTCCCCCAAAAATCAACTCAGATGTTTATCTTACAGATGTAAGACTTATATAAAAAGATGGGGGAATGATAGGGTGGTATTAATAAGTTCAGAATTCTCTATATAGGTATCAGTTATAAAACTATAGTTTTCTCCAGCCTGTGGGACTTGTTGCTTGACCTTGGAGTTCTCAGTGTTCTTTCTGTGATCTGTCTGTTAATCAGAAGAGGAGATGCATCTCCTAGATTAACTGTTAGCTCTTTGAAAATGTTTCCCCCAATCATATGTAAATTGTAACTTAATCTGCCTGTTTGCCTGGAAAGGGAGTATCTGGGTGTGAATGATTTTCTTTCAGATACAGAAATTCTTTGATTTTACTATTAAAAGTTTATTGTTAATTAAGTTGATGTCTCACCATCCTATAAAAGCCCATGACCACTCCCAGACGGGGAGATAGTCTTGGAGGTGACTCACTGTCTCCCAGACCTGTGTAATAAAGTGCATTTATGGATATTGCAATCCATTTGTCTTACTAGCGATTGATTACGGAAAGAACCCCTTGTGTTCTGTAACAGAAGAATCAATACCTTTGAATGGCAATGCTGGAGAAGAGTATCAAATGTACCATGGACTGCCAAGTGGAACAAACAAGTCTGTCATGGAGAGGGTAAAAGCAGGCATCTTCTTGGAAGCAATAATTTTGAAACTCTGTCTACATACTTTGGACATGTTGTCAGAAGGGACTAGTCCTTGGGGAAGGACATCATGCTTGGAAGGGTAGAGGGTCAGCACAGGAGAGGAAGATTCTGGATGAGATGGATTAATGGAGGTAGGTGTGTTGGAGATAATGAGATTGGCTCAGAATAGGCCAGGGTTTTGAGCCTATGATAGGTTTGTAGTGAGTGTCTCTGTGAGTCACAATCAATTCAATGACACACAACAACAACAATATCATTAATATAAGCAAGTAAAATCTTGCTGGCAATTATTAAAAAACAATGGGACAGCATATTGACTGGGAACTGCTAGAAATCCAAGCTGCACACAGAAGAGACTGTGGCACAAGGGATATCATTGCTGACGTCAGGTAGATCTTGGCTGAAGGATATTTACTTGTACTTTATTGACTAATACAGGTATTTATTGCAAAGGTATTTGATTGTATGGATCATAACAAATTATGGCTACAGTTAGGAAGAATAGGATCCCTAGAACTCTTAATTGTGCTCATGCAAAACCTATACCTAGAACAAGAAGCTATTGTCTGAACAAAATGAGTAAACATTGCATGGTTCAAAATCAGGAAAAGTATACATCAAGGCTGTATTCTTTCCCTATACCTATTCAGTTTGTATGCTGATCAAGTAATTTGAGAAATTGAATACTATAAAGAAGAATGTGGCATCAGGATTAGAGGAGGACTCATCAACAATCTGATATGCAGACAACACAGCCTTGCTTGTTGAGAGTGAAGAGGACTTGAGACACTTGCTGCAGATGATTAAAGACTACAGCCTTCAATATAGATTACATCTCAACTTCAAGAAAACAAAATTATTACCACCTAATAAGTGACCTCAAATGTTGTCAACGATTTTATTTTACTTGGATCCATATTCAATACTCATTATAACAGCAGTCAGAAAAGAAAAAGGGGGCATCCAGTGGAATGGTCAACTAGTTGGATCAACAAACCTACATGTCTCCCACAGGGTTATTAAATAGAAAAATATACAGAGAAGTCCAGGCACAGACAGTTTGAACATCCTGAAGTTAGGTGGAAATTGCAACGTGCAGGGTTGGGTACAAAGGAGAGTGAAAGCACAAGACAGAACCTGGTAACCAGTACCTTAAACTCACCCAGGAAGGATGTGGATTCCACAGAAAGAGAAGGGGGAAAAAAGTCACACCAGTGCCCACGGAGAAGGCAGTAAGATCTCAGCTCCCTACTACTGGCAGACAGCCACCCCTGTGAGCCTCCAGCTGAATGGGAAGGACACAGGCTACCCACAGGAAAAATCTCCTTTGTCCCACAATGAGCAGGCCAGCAGGAAAGGAGATGTCCCCAGCTCAATAAAATAATTTCTGATTCTGTGCTAAAAATGAGGGCACATACCAGGAAGGTGGAATTCTCATAGAAAGAACATCCCCTCCCTTATGCAAAAACAACAGAGAAAGATGCCATAACCTTAATTAATGTCTAAGCTCGAGTTGCTATAATCAAGGATGCTTTAGGCAGAATATTAAATGATCCAGGAATTATTAAAAGAAGATGGAAAGAATACACTAAGTCACTGTATCAAAGGGAATTGGCAGACACAGAAGAATTTAATGAAACAACATATGAACAAAAGCCTATGGTGATGAAAGAAGATGTTCAGGCTGCTTTGAAGGAAATAGCAAAAAGTAAGGCCCCAGGAATAGATGGTATACCCATTGACATATTTCAGCTAACAGATGCTGTCCTGGACGTGCTCACCAAGTTGTGCCAAGAAATCTGGAGAACAACCACTTGGCCAACTGAGTGGAAGAGATCTATATTTGTTTCCATTCCAAAGAAGGGTGACCCAACAGAGTGTGGAAACTATAGAACAATATCATTGATTTCACATGTAAGCAAGATTTTGCTGAAGATTATCCAAAAACGACTGGAACAGCACATCAGCAGAGAACTTCCAGAAGTCCAGGCTGGGTTTAGAAGGGGTCGTGGTACTAGGGGTATTGTAGCTGATGTTAGATGGATCTTAGCTGAAAGCAGGGAATACCAGAAGAATGTCTGTGTTTCATTGATTATGTAAAGGTGTTTGACTGTGTGGATCATAACAAACTGTGGCTGACTCTGAGAAGAATGGGAATCCCAGAACATTTAATCATGCTAATGCGAAACCTATACTTGGACCAAGAGGCAGTCGTCAGAACACAGCAGGGTAACACCGCATGGTTCAAAATTGGGAAGGGCATATGCCAGGGATGTGTCCTCTCTCCATACCTTTTCAACCTGTATGCAGAACAAATTATCCAGGAGTCTGGGCTCTATGAGGAGAAATGTGGTGTCAGGATTGGTGGAAGATCTATCAACAATCTGCGTTATGCAGATAACACAACCCTTCTTGCTGAAACTGAGGAGGACTTGAAGCACTTGCTTCAGAGGGTCAAGGAGTGCAGCCTTCAGTATGGATTGAGGCTCACTGTCAAGAAGACAAAGATTCTCACCACTGGACCAATTGGCAGCATCAGGATGGATGGTGAAGAGATTGAGATTGTTCACAGCTTTAGTTTGCTTGGCTCCACAGTCAACACTCTTGGCACTAGTAGCCAGGAAATTAAAAGACGTATTGCCATGACAAAGTGTGCTGTTAGGGACCTCTCCAAAGTAATGAAGAGCAATGTTGTCTCTCTGGAAACTAAGGTGCATCTGGTACAATCCATGGTCTTTGCTATCACTCGTTATGCATCAAAGAGTTGGACAATGACTAGGGATGATGAAGGAGAATTGATGCCTTTGAGCTGTCGTGCATGAGAAGAGTATTGAGGGTACCATGGACTGCTAGGAAAACAAACAGATTTATCCTGGAGAGGGTTAAACGGGGTGGCTCCTTGGAGACAAGAATTCTGAGGCTTCATCTAACATACTTTGGACATGTAAGGAGGGACCGGTCCTTGGAGAGGGACATCATGCTTGGTAGGGTGGAGGGACAGCACAGGTGGGGAAGACTTCTATGAGGTGGATTGATTCAGTGATTGTGGTAATCAGGATGGGTGTGTCAGAGACAGTGCGATTGGCACAGGACAGAGCAGAGTTTCGGGCTGTTGTACATAGGGTCGCTATGAGTTGCAGCGACTCGACGGTACATAACAACAAGCATCAAGTGATAGAACTGCAAAATACACAATACAGACTTAAAGAAGGAAATAGACAACACCACAATAGCAGTGTCATTGTTGTGTACTGTTGAATCTACTGTTGAATCGGAACCAACCCATAGCTGAACCTCCAGCAGGTTTTCAGAAATAGTGTATTTCATGGGAAGAGACTGACCATCCTACTTCCATGGAGCAGCTGGTGGATTTGATCCATGTGCCTTTTAGATTGCAGCAACACAGCTTCTTACCACCAGAGCTCCCTACAATAGCAGTAGGCGACTTTGACCTTTAGTGACAGATATAACACTAGAAAGAAACTCAACAAAGTTGGTGAAGAACTAAACTGTACAATTAATCAACACAACCTCTTAGACATATACAGTGTATTGCACCCAACAAAAAGCTTGTCCAGCATACATACAGCATTCTCAAAAAGAAACCACTTCTTAGGTCACAAAGTAAGCCTCAATATAGTAAAAAACACTTAAATCTTTTCAGACTGCAATGTTATAAAATTAGAAATCAACAAGATGATAAAACATAAAACCCTATACATTTGGAATCTAAATAATGCCCTCCTTAAACACTACTGGGTAATATTGTTGCTGTTGTTGTGCACCATCTAGTTGGAACTGACTCACAGCTGACTTGTCAGTAGATTTTCTCCTGTAAATCACACAGGAAGAGATTGCCCATCTTCTATGGAGAAGTTGGTGAATTCAAATGAAGCACCTTGTTTTGGCTGTACAAACCTTTACCACTTAAGCCACCAGAACTTTCTATTGGGTAACAGAGGCATTTGAAAAATGAAAATGTTTCTTGAATTAATGCAAATGACAGTACAACACACCAAAATCTCTGGAATACAACAAAAACCATACCCAGATGTCAGTTCACAGCAATAAGCAAACACATCAAAAAGGAAGGAAGAACTAAAATAAACTTTTTTTTTATAGTTAAAGTAAACCTTTTGACCTAACATCTGCAACAAATAGAAAAAGAATAGGAAGCAAACCACACAACCTCTAGAGAAAAAGGAAATTCAAAAATAGAAAAACAACTGAAATTGTCAACAAGACCAGGAGTAACTTCTTTGAAAAGGTCAATAAAATTGACAAACCATCAGCAAAACTAACAAAGACACACTGTTAAAAGAACAAAGACTACATGGGAGTGCCATAACCTACCTTTATTAACTTCACAGAGGGAAATTATCCCCAACCACGGCATCAGTAGCACAAAATCAATTCCCATGAAGTCAGACACATCCCCCACACTCCCATGTCTCCTACTCATCTCAACCTTACTGCTTGGCTGGGTTCAAAATCCAATGTGATAGCTCACAGATCATACAGAACCATATTGGGAGAGCTAAAAGGTTATAATTCAGATTAATACAAAATATAGTCAAGACAGCTCCCAAAATATGCACAAAAGCACATCAGCCTCGAGTCCTGCCAATACTGGCTTTCCTCCCAATTGTCCAACAAAGTTCTCAGTCCTGCCAATATTGCCTTCCTTCCTGTCCCTTTCCTCAAAGTTTCATCTCAAATCAATTTTCTACTTCAGTCATCGCTGCTGCTGCTACTGCTGCTGCCAGTTTGAGGGAAATCTCTCTCTCCTTCCATCTCTTCCGGTGGGGGAAGAATTTCTGTCTCTGCAGCTATTGTTATGTGCTGTTGAGTCACCTGCAACTTTTAGTTACTTTAAACATAATAGCTCTGAACTCTGTCCTGTCCTGAGCCAATCCCACTGTCTCTGACACACCCTTTAACCCCAGTCACTGTGTCAATCCATCTCATCCAGAGTCTTCCTCTCCTGCATTGTCCCTCAAACCTTCCAATCATGATGTCTTTCTCCCAAGGACTGGTTCCTCCTGGCAACATGCCTAATGTGTGTGAGATGGAGCTTCAAAATCCTTGCCTCTAAAACCACAACTCAAAGGCATCAGTTTTTCTTATGTCATCCTAATTCATTTTCCAGCTTTTTGATGCATAGCAAGTAACTACAAAGACCACGGCCTGGATCAAGCACACCTTCGGCTCTAGACTGACCTCTTCACACTTCTAGAGAGGTTCCTGACAGCAGACTTTCCTAACCCAATTAGTCTTTTGATTTCCTGAAGCTAGAGATCTTCAATATATTAGTGAGTCTAGCCAATACCCTGGAAGATTGTGGGGACTGGCCAAGCTCATTGTGAAACAGTAGAGAGCCAGTTCCCCTTGTGCATAGGCCAACATACCCCATTCACAAAATCCTGTCCATCTGCATAGCAACATCAAATAAGGGCTAGAGAAGTCATATTGAAAGATGAATTCCATACACACCATCACATCCCACCAGCAGCAGCAAAATTTAATAGGACAATGAACAGTAAAGTTGGCAAGGATGCAGAGAGATTGGACCACTTAAGCACTACTGGTAGGACTATAAAGTGACATAAATACTATGGAAGATAATTCTACATTTCCTCAAAAAGGCAAATACAGAAATGTCATTTAACCAAGATATTCCATGAGTAGAAATATACCGCAAATAAATCAGAGCTGAGGCACAACTGGAAATGTGCACACCTATGTTCATCACAGTATTATTCCCAATAGCAAGAAGATGAAACAGCCCAAATGCCTATCAACAAATGTATAGATAGAAAAAATTATGGCACAGTCACATGATAGAATATATGTATATGATAGAATGTATAGTAATACTTCACCAAGAAACAACCAATTCATAAAATACTATGCAATATGGGAGAAGCTGGAGAAACTTATGCTTAATGAAATAACTCAATCACAATAGAGAGTAACTTGGGGATTGGAGTGGGGAATCAGAAGAGCAGAAATAGGATGTATTGTCAATTAACACTATAGAGGGTGGGACAAAGGAGGATCAACCTGGGAGGAATTGATAAAAGTATGATATGGCTATTGAAATTAGCAAGTAGGAACAGGACATGTTCAGAAGAGAACGAGGAAGGGGAGAAGAGACTCAAAAAAGGGGGAGAGGGAAAATAATAATTACATAAAACATATGTGAATGAATGCATAAAACATGAATTTTAAAGGGGCATTGATCAATAGTAATTATAACTATATAAAACACAATGTATGCAGTTGATTGTATACAATACAATGTACATAAAGCAAGAATGATATATATGAATGATTGTACAAAACCCAGTTTTTTTAAAAAGACACAATTAAAAATAAATGTGCAGCATCACAACAAAGCCAACCAAAATGAAAAAGACAATAAAGGAATAATATGAACAGGTATAAGCCAACAAATTTTAAAATCTAGAGCAAGTGGATAAATTCTTAGAAACTCACACTCTACTCAAACTGACAAAGATGGAAGCAGAATATCTGAACAGGTTACACAGGACGAAAATATGCAGGTCATAAAAAAAATCACAGAGAGTTCGAGACCACACTTTCTGAAAAAGTTGGAAATAGAAATACCATTTGACTCAGCAATTCCAGTACAGGGAATATACCCTAAAGAAACCAGTCACAGTTCAAACAGATGTATGCACACCCATGTTTATTTCTGTGTTATTCACAGTAGCAAAGAAATGGAAGCAACCCAAGTGCCCATCAACAAACAAATGGATTAAAAACCCTATAGTTGTCCTGTTTGCCGGCAACTTGACAGCAACACCCTGGTGGGGATGAGCACGACAACGGAGATACACCACTTCAGGAGAGGATCGGAGAGTCAATCCAGCTCAATTTTATTGGGATCTGCAGTGCACATATAAACAGGAAGACAGAATAGGGTGGGCTTACAGACATGGGACATACAGATTGGTCAGAAGAACCTCAGCCTTGTACGGACTGCTCCCAGCTCAACAGACTCAGCAGCTCTCTTCCCAGGTGGCGAGCTTTCTCAAGCCAGTACAGCCAAACACAGGAGGGCTTTCTCTACCCCATATTAAAGGTCGTTGGGAGGCTTGCATTTATCTGAAGCTTAGGTGATCTGTCCTGGACAGAAGGCCTCCCTTCCTCCCCAGCACCCGCAATATATAGTAAATCTACATAATGTAATACTATGCAGCATTGAAAAACAATGAAATAGTAAAATGTTACACAACATGAGGAAGCCTTGAGAACATTATGCTAAGTGAAATATCTTCCACAAAAGAACATATACTGTATGACAACACTGTTATAAAATAGGACAGATAGGGAGGCAAAGGAGAAAGAGTGAATAAGATAATAAGCACTGCATTAGAACAGACAAGGGGAAGAAAAGTCCAAAAGGAACATATGTATGAAAACAATCTGAAACAAGTGGGCTGGAGGAAGGGGAGGAGGAGGTGAAAATATGTAACAATGAATGTTTGTTGTTGTTGTTATGTGCCGT
>NW_006400033.1:1216251-1222741 GCF_000299155.1 Elephantulus edwardii
AAGATCCATCTAACATCAGCTACAATATCCCTAGTACCACGACCCCTTCTGAAGATGTAACAATGAATAAGAAGAAAAAAAATGTCCCAGACCAGACAATGAATTCTACTGAATAGTCAGAGAAGAACTGTCACTAATCTTACTTAAATTATTTCAGAATACAGTAAAATCAGGAACACTGCCAGATTAATTCTATGAAGCAAGCATAAACCTGTTAACAAAACTAGGCAAAGACACCACCAAAAATAGAAAACTACAGACTCACAACCCTCCTAAATATAGACTCACAAAAACTTAACAAAAGCCTAGCCAATAGAATCTAACAGCATATCAAAGAGTAATACATCAGGATCAAGTGAGGTTTATAGGAGACATGCAAGGACAATTCAACAAAAGAAAAATAATCTATTTAATCTGTCACTTCAATAAAACAAAGAACAAGAACCATATGATCATTTAAGTTGATGCAGAAAAGGATTTTGATAAAGTCCAACACCTACTCTGATTAGAATACTCAACAAAATGAGAGTCTAGGGAGATTTCCTCAACATAATTAAGTGCACATGTTACTGAACACAAGTAGTTCTTTCTGTAGTCAATTGCCAATAAGACAGATGGATCGCAACATCCATATGCACTTTATTACAGATCTGGGAGGACAGAGAGTTCCTGTCAAAAACTGCCTCCTTGTCTAGGAGTGGTCATTAGCCTTTTATACAAGAGTGAGACACCAACTCACTTAACAATGCACTTCTGCTAGTAAAATCAAAGAATTTCTACATCTGAAAAAAAGCCATTCACACACAGATACCAGTAAATAGGCAACCTACAGAAGAGCTAACACATGACTGAGAAAAACAGGCCATGAAAAGATAAAGGCTAACTCAGGAAAGGCCCATCTCCTCTCCCGGCAAACAGGCAGATTAAGATACAATTTACATATAACTGGATAAAACAGTTTTAAAGAGGAAAGCTGATCTAGGAAAGATGCATTTGCTCTCCTAGTAAAGAGACCACTTAAACTACTTTTACATGACTAAAGAAAAGAAACCAAGAAATTCTAAGACAAGGTAACTAGTTTTGCAGGCTAGAAAAAACTTAGATCAGTTCTATAACTATTTAACTATAGCTGGTTTTTTGTTTGTTTGTTTGTTTGTTTTTTGGCGTGTGTGTACTGTCAAATCAGATCTGACTGGTACAGGAGGAGATTGTTCCTCCTTCTCCATCAGAGCATCTGGTGGATTTGAACCGTGCACTTCTGGGATTGCAGTACACCTTCTTGCCACTAGGCCACCAGAGCTCGCTAGTTTTATAACTGATATATATTTAGAGAATTCTGAACTTATACCACCCCATCACACATACACAAAATCAGTAACCTTATCCTCAGTGGAGAGAGATTAAAAGCATTCTTGCAAACAGTGACCAGGCAAGGATGCCTATTATCACCACTTCTATTCAATATTGTATTGGAAGTACTTGCTACAGCAGTAAAGCAAGATAAGGAAATAAGAAACATCCAGATTGGCAAATAATTATGTGGATGCCTCTTATGAAAATTTTCTCCACTGAGAAAATTAAAATAAATCCATGAGAGCCAAGATATGATCTTGAATCTATTTCATCTTAATTTCAAGATTGTCTTAAGAATAGTTTTGAGGCATTGAACACCAATAATCAAAGACTGGATGAGTTATAGGGTGATATCAAAGATATCATCCGTGAAAAAAAGTGAAAGGTCATGTCAAAGACAAAAGATAAAGAAAAAACTGAAATGGATGTCAAAAGAGACTCTAAAAATTGAACTAGAGCATCAAGAAGTGAAAACAACGGGAAAACATGCCAAAGTAAAAGAGCTGAACAGAAGTGTGGGAAGCCAAATTTCAAATTCAATATTAATGATAAATCTAATGCTATAATGTTGTGCCCATGACAGTACCGCCTGAAAAGAGCCTTTCATGCATGTAAAAACAAAAAGTACACTTTATTTACAGAATAATTTTCCACATGTGGGGCTCCTTCTCTCAGTGAAAAGATGGCAAGAGAAAAAGAGCCCCGAGTTCCCGTGAGCAATTGTTTTCAAGGCCTTCCCAGGTGCTTCTGTTTGGTGCGGGGAGGTTGGGAACATGGTTGATGGGCAGGGAAATCAGTCGTGTGGGTTGGCTTTTAACTGGTGGGCTTATTTGCCTGCCTCTGCCCTCTCCATGTCACATACACTGCTTACTTTTGATCTCTAAGACTTTGCTTCATGAGATTTCCAACACCCTTGTGTTTATCCTACTCTTACTGCCTGCTTCTAAAACTAAAAATTTTTATGGCTCATACCTGCCTCTGGAGCTAATGAGTTCTGTTCATGGTTGAATTTGGGTTAGGCTTGGGGGTGAGGGGGCGTGTGGAGGCCCGGACACCTGAAACAGGGGTCTGTGCTGACCCCTCAATATCAGGATATGAGGAAGTCACAGAGACAAGCTGGAATTCCCCCGAGACAGGTCACAAGGGTCAAGTGCCAAGGCAGACCTAAAGATGTTTTCAGAATTCTTGGATTGTATTTAAGGGTTGCAATAGAAAAAGCTTAGCTTCATTTGCATAGAAGTCTCTGACACACCTACCCCCTATTACCCCAGTCACTGAATCAATCCATCTCATAGAGGGTCTTCTTCTCCTGTGCTGTCCCTCCACCCTCCCAAGCATGAAATTCCTCTCCAAAGACTGGTCGGTCCCTCCTTTGCAACATGTCCTAAGTATGTATGTCAGATGAAGCTTCAGAAACCTTGCCTCGAAGGAGCAGCCTGGTTTAACCCTCTCCAAGATGAACCTGTTCATTCTCTTAGCAGTCCATTCAACACTCTTCTCCATCAGCACAGTTAAAAGGCATCAATTCTCCTTCTATCATCCCTAGTCGTTGTCCAGCTCTCTGGTGCATAGCAAGTGACTGCAAAGATCATGGAAACACAATATCAATTGCAGTAGCTAACCACAAGATTAAATACTTGGTGGGGTGGGGCGGAGATCTAACTAGAGACACAAAAGATCTATATAAGGAAAATCTAAGAACACTACTACAAGAAACAAAAAGAGAGTTGGAAGTAACTGGAACATCAACAGAAAACCACCAGAAATACAAGCTGGGTTTAGAAGAGGTCCTGGCACTAAAGGCATTATCACTAATGTCAGATGATTCTTGGCAGAAAGCAAAGAGTACCAGAGGTATGTGTATCTATATTTCATTGACTATGTAAAGGCATTTAACTGTGTGGATTTGACAAATTGTGGCCTTGAGGAGCATGGGAATTCCAGAACACTTGATTGTGTTCATGCAAAACCTATACTCAGACCAGGAAGCAGTTCTCAAAACAGAGCAAGGAAACACTGCATGATTCAAAATCAGTAAAGGAATGTGTTAGGGATGTGTCTTGTCTGCATACCTTTTCAATCTATATGCAGAGCAGATCATTCAGGAAGCTAGGCTTTATGAGGAGGAATGTGGCATCATGATTGGAGGAAGATGACTCAACTTGCATTATGCAAATGACACAATCTTCCTTGTCAAAACTGAGGAGGTTGCTGCAGAAGGTCAAGGACTGTCGTCTTCAATATAGATTGAAGATCAAAATCAGGAAAACAAAGATTCTCGCCACTAGGCCAATTGGCAGCACCATGGTAGATGGGGAAGATTAGATAGATGGAGAATTATTTTTAACAATTAAAGTTTGCTCAGCTCCACAATCAACATTCTTGACACCAGCAGTCAGGAAATCAAAAGACTAATTGAACTGGGAAAATCTGCTGTCAGTGACCTCTCCAGAGTACTGAGAAGTAATGATGTCAGTCTAGAGATTAAGCTGTACTTGATCCAGGCCATGTTGCTGTTGTGTTGTTAAATGCAACTCATAGCAGCCCTATGTACAACAGCCCTAAACTCTGTTGTCCTGTGCCAATCTCATTGTCTCTGACACACCCATCCTGATTACCCCAGTCACCAAATCAATCCATCTTCTAGAAGGCCTTCCCCTCCTGCGCCTGCCCTCCACCCTCCCAAGCATGGTGTCCTTCTCCAAGGACCGGTCTCTCCTTACAACATGGACAAAGTATGTCAGACGAAGCCTCAGAATCCTTACCTCCAAGGAGAAGCCCAGTTTAACCCTCTCCAAGATGAATCTGTTTGTTTTCTTAGCAGTCCATGGTACCCTCAAAACTCTTCTCCAACACCAAAACTCAAAGGCATCAATTCTTCTATCCTCCCTAGTCATTGTCCAACTCTCTGATGCATAACATGTGATTGCAAAGACCATGGCCTGTATCAGACACACCTTAGTCTCCAGAGAGACATTGTTGCTCTTGAGTACTTTAGAGAGGTCCCTGACAGCAGACTTTCCCACCGTAATACGTCTTTTAATTTCCTGGCTGCTGGTGCCAGGAGTGTTGACTGTGGAGCCAAGCAAACTGAAGTTGTGAACAATCTCAGTCTCTTCACCATCCATCCTGATGCTGCCAACTGGTCCAGTGGTGAGTCTTCACAATTACTTGTTATGCATCAGAGAGCTGAACAATGACCAAGGATAACAGAAAAGGAACTAATCAATGCCTTTGAGTTGTGGTGCTGGAGAAGAATCTTGAACATACCATAGACTACCAAGAAAACAAATAGGTCTGTCTTGGAGAAGGTAAAACCAAGTTTCACCTTGGAGGCTAGGATTTTGAAGCCTGGTCTATATACTCTGGGAATGTGATCAGAAGGGAACAGTCCTTGGAGGGGGACATCATGCTTGGAATGGCCGAGGGATGGCACAGGAAGAAGACCCCAGATGAGATGGATTGACACAGTAATGGGGACAATAGAGGTAGGTGGGCCTGAATCATTGAGACTAGCTCAAAACAAGACAGGCTTCAGAGCTGTTACAGATAGGGTCACTATGAGTTGCAGGGGACTTGATGACATATAACAATAATAACACATATAGTCTTCATGGATAGGAAGAGTCAACATTTTGAAAATTATAATTCTACCAAAAAAGCAGAATCCGGACTCTGACTCCTTGAGGTACAGCAGGTTTGAGGGCTCAGGGCAATTTTGGTGTTCTTTGGGCCCCACGTGGGGGGTCAGATGAACTGGGGGTCTGGCAGAAGGACTTTGCCAGTATTTGGGCATGCTACCAAGCCAAAGGTGGGTGACTTTTAATCTGCAACCCTCGGGCCAATCTTTCCTTGTTTTCGTTCAGGCATTCCTTTAGGTCGTATAGCCCTGGTGTACAAGTTGCCTTACAGTGGTAACTTGTGGTGGCTGTGAGGCTGAACATCATGACACTGATGTGTCAAATGTGTTAATGGCTGGTTACCCAGTGCGGACAGAGAGTGGGGTGGAGCTCTCCGATTAAAACAAGCTTGGAAGGAGGAGTGGTACCCACTTCCATAATAGCTTGCTTCCGGAAACCCTATGAACCTGGAGAGAGAATGAGAGACACCCAAGCTCTGAGGGCTCTCCTTCATAGGGTCGCTATGAGTCACCTGCGACTTGACAGCACTCAACAACAACAACAACAGCAACCAAAAAAGCAATCTACACATCCAGTGAAATCTCAGCACAAGTGCAATCCCAGAGCTACTCTTCAAGGAACTGGAAAAGACTATTTACAACTTTATTGGGAGAAAAGAGACCTTTAATAAACAATGCTCTACTGGAAAAAAAAACACCACCAAAAACCCAAAATAAGAAGCATAAGCATACCTGATCTTAAAACATACTACACAGACATAGTAACTGAAACAATGTGAGTCTGGTACAGCAACAGACACATAGACTAATGGAATGGAATAGTCGTTACGTGCTGTTGAGTTGTCTGTGACTCATAGCAACACTATATACAATAGCTCTGAACTCTGCCATAACCTGAGCCAATCTCACTGCGTCCATTACCTCAGTCACCATATCAGCCCATCTCATCCAGGGTCTTCCTGTCTTGTGCTGTCTCTCAACTCTTCCCAGTATGATGTCCTCCAAGGACTGATCCCTCCTGGCAACATGCCCAAAGTATATGAGACAGAGCTCCAAAATCCTTGCCTCCAAGGAGCAGCCTGTTTTCACCCTTTCTAGAATAAACCTGTTTGTTCTCTTATCAGTCCATGATATAGTCAATACTCTTCTCCAGCACCACAACTCAAAAGCATTGATTTTTCTTCAGTCATCCTTAGCCATTGTCCAGCTCTGCTGCATAGCAAGTAATTACAAAGACCAAAGCCTGCATAAGGCACATTTTTGTCTCTAGACTGACATCATTGTTCTTCAGTACTCTGGAAAGGTCCTTGAGAGTAGACTTTACTAATGCAATTTGTCTTTTGATTTCCTGACTCCTGGTGCCCAGGGTATTGATTGTGGAACTGAGGAAGATTAAATTGTTTACAATCTCAATCTCTTCTCCATCTATCATGGTGCTGCCAATTGGCCCAGTGGTGAATCTTTGCTTTCTTGATGTTGAGCTTCAATCCATATTTT
>NW_006400033.1:1229803-1231904 GCF_000299155.1 Elephantulus edwardii
GCGTCGCCCTCGCGCTGCGTCGCCCTCGCGCTGCGTCGCCCTCGCGCTGCGTCGCCCTCGCCCAATCCATATTTAAGATTGTAGTCTTTGACCTTCTGCAGCAAGTCCTCCTCAGTTTTGACAAGTAAAGTTGTGTCATTTGCTTAACAAAGGTTGTTGATGAATCTTCTTCCAATTCTGATGTCACATTCCTTCTCATAAAGCCTAGCCTCCTGAATGTTCTGTTCTGTCTGTTCGGCATGTCTATTAAGAAGATATGGGGACAAGATGCATCCCTGACATACTTTTTTCCTGACCTACCTATGGTCAACTGATCTTTGACAAGGGAGTGAAATAGGCTTAAGTGGAGAAAAGACAGCCACTTTAACAAGGGGTGCTGTTAAAACTGAAACAAGAGCTACACCTCATACCATACACAAAAACCAACTCAAAGTGGATCAGCGGCCTTAGGGTAAAATTTAAAAGTATAAAGATCACTGGTATCCCATGCAAGCAAAATTGTGCTGAAGATCTTTGAGCGACGGTTGATATAGTACATCAACAGGAAACTGCCAGGTGTTCAAGCTGAATTTAGGAAAGGCTGTGACACCAGGGATATCATTGTTGATGTAAGATGGGTCTTTTTTGAAAGCAGAAAATACAGCAGAAGGATGTATATTTGTGTTTTGATGATGCCACGGCATTTGATTGGGTGGATCAAAACAAGTTGTGGATAACATCAAGAATAATTGGAATCCCAGAACACTTAATTGTGCTCACTCAAAACCTGTATTTAGGCTGTTGTCCTAACAGATTAGAAGAACACTACAAAGTTTTAAATCAAGTAAGGTGTACATTAGGGCTGTAGCCTTTCTTCACCTTCTTATTCAGTCTATATGCAGAACAAACCATCCATGACGCTGGATTCGAAGAAGAATATTTTGGCACTAGAATCAAAAGAAGACTCATTAACAACCTGCAATATACAGATAACACACTTTGCTTGCTGAATGCAAGAAGGACCTGAGACACTTAACTGTAGAAGAGCAAAGATGAAAGCCTTCAGTATAGATCACATTTCAATAGCAAGGAAGCAAAACTCCAATGGGCCAATGGGCAACACCATGACAAATGGAGAGAAAATTGAAATAGTTAACTATTTAATTGTGCTAGGATTCATGATAAATACTCTTGGCCCCAATATTCAAGCAATAAAGCACATGAAGCATTTGAGGAAGTCTACAGTCAGGGACCTTTCCATGATACTGAGTAACAATTACATCAGTTTAAGGATTAAAGTGCACTTGACTCAAGCCATGGTCTTTTCAATAGCTTTCTATGCATCAGAAAGCCAAATAAAAATGAAAAATTACAGTAGAATAATGAATGGCTTTGAGTTATGGTATTGAAGGAGAATATTGACTGTCTCATGGCTTGCCAAAAGAATGAACAGATGTGCCTTTGAGAAGATGCAGCTGAGATGTTCCTTAGAGAGAAGGATGATGAAACTGCCTCACATACTTTGGGCACGTGGTTAGAAGAAGCCAGTCCTTGGAGAGAGACATCATGCTCAGAAAGGTGGAAGCCTGGTGAAAGAGAGGAAGACTGTCAATGAGATGGACTAACACAGTGGTTGTTATACACAGCAATGAGCTTGAGTATAGCAGGGATGAAGTGAATGGCGCAGCACAAAGGAGGGTTCAAGGCTGCTAGTCATAGGGTCACTATGAGCCATTCAACTCAATGGTACCTACAACAACAACAATAGCCAGTGATTTTGAGCATTTCTTCATGTGTTCATTGGCTGTCTGAATTTTTTCTTTGGTATAGAGTCTTTTCATATCTTCTGTCCATTTTGTAATTGGGTTATCTTTTTCTTGTTGAGGTGCTGAAGTAATCAATACATTTAAGATATGAACCCCTTATCAGATATATCATTACCAAATATTTTTTCCCAATCTGTCTGTCTTCTTTTCACTCCATTGGAAAAGTTTTGTTTTTGTTTTGTTTTGTTTTTTCTTGGGAAAAATATATTGGGGGTACAAGGAGGTGAGGGTTGGGGGCAGAAGGGTGAGGATGGGCCAGGATGCAGTTGCAGAGCTGCACAGTTTGGTCAGTGGGG
>NW_006400033.1:1232269-1233378 GCF_000299155.1 Elephantulus edwardii
TGTCACTGGCACTGGGTTCAGGGTCAATTCTGGAGTAAAACTCAGTGTTAAGGTTACCTATAGAAAAGGTAGCAAACCTAGAAAGAAAAAACTTGTGAGTTACAAATAGAAGGGCTTTGAGGGTGTTGCTTTCAGGTTTACTGGGGGAGAGGGTGGCAGAAGGTGGCCTAAATAACATTCTCTGGATAGCCTAGGCATTATTTTTTTTTCCTTCCCCACCCAGGGGTCAGATGGCCCAATCTGGGGACTGAGGAGCTCACCCTGAGGGCTGCAACAGCTCGCCCCGAGCCTGGGACCAAGGGCAGCCCGCCCCAGGCAGAGGGCCGCAATGGCTCGCCCCGCGTCAGGGGCTGAGGGCAGCCCGTCCCGAGCAGGGCAACACCCCCCAGGAGCTGGCTGGTATACTCCCCCTCCAATTGCCCCTACCCCAGTCTGTTCCCCTCATCTGACCGAGGACTATGTGGTTAGGGATAGCACTGCCACTTTTACCCCCCCATAAGTGGTCATACTATATTTTGAAGTAGGTTCACTGCCCTCCCCCTTTATATATGGTAAAGGGAACCTGAGAATTGTGAACAGACTTCCCCCAGGGCTAACCATCTTTTGGCAGAAGCATTCAACAGAACAAAATATGTGGTGCATTTAGGATGTTGGTCCTTTTGTGCATGCTGCCACTGTTAAGAGTCATCAGACTCACAGTGACTTTCAGCAATCCATTGTATAGGTAATGGTCTTCTTTGGCCTGTCCAAGGAAACCCAAACCTGCAGATGGCGGGGCACGCATCCCATCCCCTGCCTTCCCCCACTGCCGCCATCCTGGCTCCAAGAATTCTCCCCAGAACAAGTCCACCTTGCTGCAGTGTGGTGGCTTCGCTGCACCAGTCTTGAGGAGGGCCTGTGCCTTCCTGGGCCTCATCCATCCTGGGTGAGGGAATCCATTCGTTCCAGCTGTGGAAGCCTCATGGAGCTGCAGCAGCTGTGCGGCGCAGCGTGGGCTCTGCAGGGGGCGGGGGGGGGAGCCACGAGACTCACCCATTTCTCCTTGGGAATCCTTGAATTCCTGTTGTTGAGCCTCGATCTTCACTGAGGGCCAGTCATCAACTGTTTAA
>NW_006400033.1:1234794-1236415 GCF_000299155.1 Elephantulus edwardii
TGTTGCACTCTTCCTGGATCATACCCTTCGGACCTTATTTCTTGCCAATGCCTTTAGTACAGCTTCTTCCTTTATCATCGTTAGTTCTTCGTCAAAAAGCTACTTCCTGAGGATGGTTTCATGTCAATCAGTGGTTTTGGTACAGTGACACTGTATTCTCTCAATCTTCTTCAATGCTTCCTGGATCACTCAAGATTTCGCCCACAGTATGATGTGACAAGTGTGATAATGGGTACGCATGGTGGACAGTGGTTGGTGGTGCTTCCCGATTAAAACAAGCTTGGAAGCAGGAGTGGTATCCACATCTGAAATGGCTTGCCTCTGGAAACTCTATGAACAGTGCTCACGTCTTCCGTTAATAGGGTCACTATGAGTCATCTACAACTCGATGGAATCTAACAACAATAACAATGAGAACATAGAGAGAGCTACTTTGGCCTAGTGGACAGAAAGTTATGCTACCAAGCCCAAGGTGGGTGATTTTAATCTGCTGCCCTCAGGCCTGGTTCATATTGCTTTTTTTTGTGAAACATTCTTCTAAGTGATAAAGCACTGGTCTGTGCATTGCTGTACAGGAACTCGTGGTTGCTGTGATGCTAAACACTGTGACACTGATGTGCCAAGTGTGATGATGATTACCCATGGTGGACAGTGTTTGGTGGAGCTTCCCCATTAAAACAAGCTTGGAAGCAGGAGTGGCATCCACTTCCAAAATGGCTTGCCTCCAGACACTCTATGAACAGTGTTCAGGTCTTCCGTTCATAGGGTCCCTATGACTTGTCTACGACTCGACAGCACCTAACAACAACAACATCCTTCAGCATGGAATTTGTTTTAAATTTCTTCAGTTTGAGAAATGCCAAATGAATTCTTTTCTTTTTATTCTCTAACTCTGACTCTTTGCATATTTCATCATAAGACTCTGCTTTATCTTCTTGAACTGCCTTTTGAAATCTGTTCATCTCCTTCAGTATTTCTCCTATTTGGTTTGGCTTCACATCATTCTGGGACAATTTTAAGTCTCTTCTGACATCCATTTTTGTTTTTTCTTCCTCCTCTGTCTTTGTAATGAACTTTTGTATTATTTGTGGATGCTAACCTTGAAGTCATCTCACAGCTCATCTGGTCATTAACCACTGACTTAGTGATAAAAAATTACACTGCCAACCCAAAGACAATGATTTGAATTCCACCAGCTGTTCCATGGGAGAACAATGGGCAACTTACTCTTGTGCAATTTACTGCCTATGAAAACTGCCTAGGGGCCAGCTATGAGTCGGCTCTCACTCCAAAGTATATAACTCAATGCACAATACACTATCTATTGTTACTGTTGTTATTAGGTGCCATGGAGTCAAGTACAGCTCATAGAGATCCTATGAACAATAGATCTGAACCCTGTCCTATTTGGTGCCATCTTCTTCATCTCTGACACGCTTGAGCCCATTGCTACAGTCACTATATCAATCCATCTCACTAAAGGTTTTCCTTTCTTTCCTGTTCCTCTCCATCTTACCAAGCATGATGTCCCTTTCCACGGAATAGCTTCACCTAGCAACATGCCCAAAGTATGGGAGATAAAGTTTTATCATCTTTACCTCCAAGGAGCATTCCGGCTGCA
>NW_006400033.1:1241855-1247962 GCF_000299155.1 Elephantulus edwardii
GAGGAGTGATAGGGAATGGCAAGGGACACACTGACAAAGGAGATTAATCAGAACTGGCTTTGACAAGCACTGTGACAATTGGACAATTAAAACAGACATTGGTGGGGGGAGAACGAACTGGGGATGAGGATGGAGAAAACAGTGCAACAATGAATGAATGAAAACCCAAAATCTCTGTAAATGTTCATTAAAACTAATAAAATGTAATAAAAAAAAGAATTATGGTAGTACTGTTATTTCCATCCTGTAGCATAAGAGAACTGAGACAACAGGGATCACACAGCTAGGAAATGCTGGAGCTAGGACTTGTGGTCGGACTCCAGAAGCTAGCTTCTAAAACACAGATTAATTTGCCTTCATACTAGGATCTGAGTGTATATTGCACTTGATTTTAAAAAAAGAAAATTCTCCAGTTGCAACTGTCGACATTATTGCTGTTGTTGTTGTTGTTATGTGCCATTGAGTCACTTGCGACTCACAGCAACCCTATGTACAAGAGCCCTAAATGCCATTCAATCCTGTGCCAACCTCACCGTCTCAAACACACTCATTCCCACCACTCCACTTACAGAATCGATCCATCTCATCGTGGGTCTTCCTATCCTGCGCCGTCCCTCCACTCTCCCAAACATGATGTCCCTTTCCAAGGACCAGTCCCTCCTTGCAACATACCCAAAGTATGTCTGATGAAGCTTCAGAATCCTTGACTCCAAGGAGCATTCTGGCTTCACCCTCTCCAGGACAAACCTGTTTGTTCTCCCAGAAGTCCATGGTATATTCAACACTCTTCTCCAGCACCACAGCTCAAAGGCATCAATTCTCTTTCTATCACCCCTATTAACTGTCCAACTCTCTGTCGAATAGCACATAATTGCAAAGACCATAACCTGGACCAGGCGTAAAATGAAGGAACATCTAGTTACAGAATAGCATTACCTATGATAATCATTGTTGATACCAGGTGGATCCTAGCTAAAAACAAAGACTAACAGAAGATATCTACTTGTGTTTTACTGACTACGCAAAGGCATTTGACTGCGTGGATCATGATAAATTATAGCTAACATTGAGAAGACTGAGAATCCCAGAACACTTAATCATGTTCACGCAAAACCTATACCTAGACCAAGAGGCTGTTGTGTGAACAGAGCAAGGGAACACTGCAGGGTTTAAAATGAGGTGGGCATCAGGGTTGTGTCCTTTCTCTACAGCTATTTAATCCCTATGCTGATCAAATTGTTTGAGAGGCTGAACTCTTTGAAGAAAAATGTGGCATCAGGTTAGAAGAGGACTCATTGATAACCTTTGTTGTGCAGATGACACAATGTGAAGGATGTGAAGCACTTGCTGAAGAACATCAAAGACTGCAGCCTTCAATTCAAATCACATCCCAGGTGGTGGTGGTGGTTGTGTCGTTATGTTCCACCGAGTTGTTTGCAACTCATAGCAACTCTATGTACAATAGCCCTGAAACCTGCTCTATCCTGTGCCAGACTTATTGTCTCTGACACACTTACCCTCATTACCCTAGTCACTGAATCAATCCATCTCATCGGGGGTCTTCCTTTCCTGTGCTGTCCTTCCACCCTTCCTCTCTAAGGACTGGTCCCTCCTTGCAACATGCAGAAAGTATGTCAGACAAAGCCTCAGAATCCTTGCCTCCAAGGAGCGACCTGGTTTCACTTTCTCCAGGACAAACCTGTTTGTTTTCCCAGAAGTCCATTCAACACTTTTCTCCAGCTCCACAGCTCAAAGGCATCAATTCTCCTTCTATAATTCCTAATCATTTTCCAGTTTTCTGACGCATAGCAAGAGGCCTGGATCAGGTGCATCTTTGTCTCCAAACTTATGTTTTTACTCTTCAGTCCTCTGGAGAGGTCTCTGACAGCAGACTACCTGAATGCAATTCATCTTTTGATTTCCTGTCTGCTGGTACCAAGACTGTTGATTGTGAAGCCAAGCAAACTAAGCTGTTAACAATCTCAATTTCTTCACTATTTACCAAAATGCTGCCAACTGGTCCAGTGGTGAGAATTTTTGTTTTCTTGTTATTGAACATCAGTCCATACTGAGGGCTGCAATCCTTCACCTTCTGCAGCAAGTGCTTCAAGTCCTCCTCAGTTTCAGCTAGCAGGGTTATGTCACCTACATAACACAGATTTTTGATGAGTCTTCCTCCAATACTGATGCCATTCTTCCTCATAGATCCCAACCTCCTGCCCTGGATGTGCTCACCAAGTTGTGCAAAGAAATCTGGAGGACAACCACTTGGCCAACTGATTGGAAAAGATCTATATTTGTTGCCATTCCAAAGAAAGGTGACCTGACAGAGTGCAGAAATTATTGAGCAATATCATTAATAACATATACAAGCAAGATTATGTTGAAAATTATCCAAAAACAACTGGAACAGCACATCAACAGAGAATTGCCAGATGTGTAGGCTGGGTTTAGAAGAGGCCGTGGTACTAGGGATATTATAGCTAATGTTAGATGGATCTTGGCTGAAAGTAGAGAATATCAGAGGAATGTCTATCTGTGTTCATGAACTAGACAAAGGCATTTGACTGTGTGGACCACAACAAACTGTGGTTAACTCTGAAAAGAATGGGAATACAGAACACTTGATCATGCTTATGCGACACCTATACTTGGCCCTCCTCACTTTCAGCAAACAAGATTGTATCATCTGCGTAATACAGGTTATTAATGAGTCTCCCTCTGATCCTGATGCCACACTCCTCTTCATAGGATCTAGCTTCTCTAATAATTTGCTCAGCGTACAGATTAAATAGCTATGGAGAGAGAATACAATGCTGACTCATTCCCTTCTTAACTTTAAACCATGTAGTGTTCCCTCGCTCTGTTTGCACAAGAGCTTCCTTGTCTAGTTATAGATTTCGCATGAGCACAATGAAGTACTCTTCGATTCCCATTCTCAGTGTCAGCCACAATTTGTTATGATCCACACAGTCAAATGTCTTTGCATAGTTGATAAAGCACAAATAGACAGTCTTCTGATATTTTTTTAATTTCAACCAGGTCCATCTGACATCAGCAATGATAGCCCATGGACTGCAAAAAAATCAAACAAATACATCTTAGAGAGGCTGCAGTCGTCTCACATACTTTGAGCATGTTTCTAAGAGAGGCTATTTCTTGGAGACTGAAGGAGAAGAAGACCCTTGAGCATGTGGCTTGGCATCGTGACTGCCACAAGGGCTCTAATGTGTCAGGAGATGTGAGGATGGCACAGAATAGGACAGGGTTCAGGTCTGTTGTTCATAGGGCTGCTATGTGTTGTGCTCAATTCAACAACACTTAACAACAAGTATTAGAGATGATGAGGATGGCACAGGATAGGACAAAGTTTAGATCTCTTGTTCACAGAGTGGCTCAGCATTGTAGTTGACTCCACAGCACCTAACAACAACAATTAGAGCAGCCTGGTGTCCATCTTTGCCATGTGACTGATAACATTAAAAACAAAGACCTGATGTACTTACTACACAATGATAGGTCTTACAAATCAGAGAGAAAAACAAACAAGTGAACAAGGTCTGCAGCAGTCAGTGGTCCATTAGCCAAATGGGCTACAGAGCTTTATGGTTGTGCTTTAAACAGAAGGAATTTCATACAGCTTTTTAGTGTAAAAGGTATTGGAATTGCTGGTTGTACTTTAAACAGAAGGAATTTCATACAGCTCTTCAGTGTAAAAGGTGTTGGAATTGCTGGAAGAAGAAAAGTGGAAGGTAAGGCTATATGCATACTGTTGTTGGATGTTGTTAGATGCCATTCAGTCAAGTGTAACTCATAGCAACCCCATCTGTGAAAAACAGACCTGAGTCTTGCCCTGTCCTGAAGCATCCTAGTCATCTCTGACACACTTGAGCCCACTGCTGCAGTCGCTGTGTCAGTTCATGTTGTTAGAGGTCTTCCTATCCTTTGCTCACCCTCCATCTTTCCAAGCATGATATTCCTTTCCAAGGAAGAGCTTCACCTAGCTACATGTCCCAAGCAGGAGAGACAAAACATTGCCATCTTTGCCTTCAAGGAGCACTCTGGCTGCACTTTTTCCAAGACATGTCTGTTCTTTTGGCAGTCCATGTATTCTTCAATTCCATACTCTTCTTCAGTACCACAAGTCAAAAGCATCAGTTCTTCTTCTATCATCCTTACTCATTTTCCAACTATCTGATGGATAGCAAGTGATTGAGAAGACCGTGGCCTGAATCATGAGCACCTTAGTCTTCAAATTGCCATTGTTGATCTTAATTATTTTGTAACTCTCCCTGACAGCAGATTTGCCCAACACAGCTGTTATTGTTATTACGTGCCGTCAAGTTACCTGCAACTCATAGTGACCCTATGTACAAGCACCCTAAACCCTGCTCTACTCTGTGCCAATTTCATTGTCTCTGACACAACTACCCCCATTACCCCAGTCACTGAATCAATCCATATCATTGAGGGTCTTCCTCTCCAGCCCTGTCCTTCCACCCTCCCAAGCATGACGTCCCTCTCCGAGAACTGGTCCCTCTTTGCAACATGTCCAGAGTATGTCAGAAGAAGCTTCAGAATCCTTGCCTCCAAGGAGCAGCCTGGTCTCACCCTTTCTAGGATGAACTTGTTTGTTCTCCTAGCAGTCCATGGTATATATTCAATACTCTTCTCCAGCACCACAGCTCAAAGGCATCAATTCTCCTTCTATCATCCTTAGTCATTGTTCAGCTTTCTGATGCATGGCAAGTAATTGCAAAAACTATGGCCCGAATCAAGTGTACCTTAGTCTCCAGACTAACATCATTGCTCTTCAATATTTTGAAGTTCCTGATTTCCTGACTGCTGATACCAAGGATGTTGATTGTTGAACTGATAAGGATGAAATCATTGGCAGCTTCAATCCTTTCTCCATCTATCTGACATTGACTGCTGGTCCTTCAGTGAGAACTTTTGTTTTCTTGATATTGAGACATAATTTATACTGAAGGCTGTAGTCCTTGATCTTCTGTGGCAAACACAATAATACCTACAAACATTCATATTGTACTTGCAAAAAGCAAAAGGAAACACTGACTGGCTATTGCTCTGTGGCCCCCCACTGCTATTGCTGACATCACTAGCGCCACTGCAAGAGTTGCTGCCAGACGCCCCACCCACAAACAAGTGGCTTCTCCCCTCTTCGCCCTTCCGCCACCCACTGACACATCTCATTGGTAGAATTTAACAAGAACAAATGCAGAGGACCTAGGAAATAGCTTTTGAAACTTCCACCCAGGTTTAAAAAGGCTAGTATAAAAGGCAAATGAGAGATGGAAGACAGGGCCCATCATGGTGCAGTCCTGTGACTCCTCAACATCCCACAATCCGACCAACAATCCACCTGTAGTCTGTTACCACTGACATGGCTCCAGTGCATAGTGACTTTATGCACAACAGAATGAAACTTTGTTTGGTCCTGCACTATCCTCACAACCACTGGTGTGTTTGAGTCCACAGATATGTGTCCATATATCTCACAGACAGTCTTCCTCATTTTTTCCAGCCTTTTATCAAACATGGTTTCTTTTCCAGCAAGTAGTCTTTCCTGAAAGGAGCTCTGCTTCCATAGTGTGTAGCATGTTGACCTGTTAACCTAAAGCTCAAATCTACAGGTGCTCTGAGCGGGAGGACAGGCAGCCTATGCCGGTGAAGAGTCACAACGTCAGAAACCCGACAGAGCGTTGCCGTGAGTCAGAACTGACCTGACAGTAGTGTGTTTAGCTTGAGTTTGGCTTTTCCTAATGTGCCCAAAGTAAGTAAGACAGAGCCTCGTCATCCTCGCTTCTGAGGAACATTCTGTCCACTAGGATGCAAATACTACTTAAAGACACAAAGGAGCATTAACCCTCACCACTGAGCCCCAGCAGCTGTTGTATGCGTGTAGGCAGTGTGAATCTTCCTTCACTTCAGCTACCAATCCCACCTGAATAAGAACTGTACTGTAACTTAAACACCACCACTATTTCTTGCATAAATTATTAGGGGGGGGGGAATGTTGGATGCATCCTTAACTTCCTTCTGCCTCATTTTTTTAATTGACATCTATAACTGGCTACAAGGCTTTG